>NC_087372.1:17508873-17808873 GCF_031761385.1 Necator americanus | reverse complement strand
GTCTCTACTTTCTGGAATACCGTTGATTCAATAGCAACAACAAAAATGCTTTCATTAAACCTGTCACCTGGCCATGTTTTCTTTATTGCAATCTCCCGTGGGGTGGTTCCGGGAGAGATTAGAGTACCTCTGCAATAAATTTACAAACTTACGACAAGACCACATACAGTAGACGTCAATGGAAAGAAAATTATTAATCTGATCATTCATGCCCACTCAACTACACTCGTCATTATCGCCGCGTCTAAATCCACTTATTTATCCATTTATATATAAATCTATATATAAATTATAATATCCAAGATCTGGAGGGTGAGTGTAGATGGCTTTTATTTCAAGCTCTAATAATTCCTTATTTTCCTAGCAAAAAACATTCCTACAAATATACGACAGTAGAGGGTTGGTGGGGTCGATCTTCGTGCCAAGCCTAGTGTAGCAGTGACTATCAATTCTTTCAAACAGCCAAAAAGTGGTGAAAGGAGGGAAGAGACCAACACAGGCTCTGACTATCTTCTTTGCATATTCTCCACCACCACCAAAGAAGAGAAAGTCTAAGCTTTTTGTATGGACATGTAGATTTTTTTACGGGGAAATTCAAATCTTTTACAAGCTCATCATTGCTTATGTCGACGCCAAAAACGGCCCCCAAAACATGCCTGAACAACTTGGCATCGAATCTACAGCTTATGGTGGAACGAACTTATGGCGGAGAGGTCTTTCGAGTTCATCATAACGGCTGAGATCATATACGGAAATTTGCAGCACAAGAAACGTTCTTCTCTAGATCGGACATGGGAGTCGCCCGGTGCCACCATTATGAAGAACACCACACCATTATCAGCAAATAGATCACATCGCTGTCACCTAAAGGCTCTGCTTTACAGGTGCGGCTATGGTGCCAATCCTCTGCACCATCACTTTTCTACTTGTATGCTATCGTCTCATTTGAAAAAGATCTTGCTTCTCGGAGAAAGAGGAAAAGTCACAAAGATCACATAAAGAAGTCTCGTACTAACTTGAACAGCGTGTTTTTTGCGACGGTAGCTGACTTTCGTGAAAATGCTGCGATGAGCAATGAATACGATCGGTTGTAGAACACTTTCAGTGAACTGCATAGAGAAGACAAGAGTTTCAAAAGCATGAAGAATCGATAGAGTCCGGAAACTGTACAAAGTGGAGTCGATCGCAGGCAACTTGAACGTACGTTCTAACGCGGGGCCTTGTAGAGAGGTGCGGAAGCACATTTGCTCAAAGGTTCAAAGGTTCGGAAATCTTAAAACGAAGATGGCGGCGTTGCAGACAGCAGACGTAGCAACCACTATATTAAGAAAAGGGTGGATAAAGTTGGGACTTCACTCTTTGACAGAACCTTCACTTACTTCCTCACCATCAGAAGGAAGATGGATATTATCGAAGCAAACATTTCTTCCAAAGTGCGACACTTCGGTGAAGAGCTGTGCGGCATTCAGTCTCGACGAAATCAGAACATATGTAGAAACATTTGTCTGTCTTCGTGAACATTTTATTAATGCTCTGATATAGAAGGTTTGAAGAAGACAGAAAACAGCAAGGCAGAAGGAGTGAAATCCGCACAATCTCGGAGACTACCGGCAAAGCTGGTTTTCTGTTATCTGCAAGTTCTTTAAAGGACTATTATGTCCTGAAGAGGATCCAATGAACACTGGATGGGCGACAGCCACGCGACTGAGCAGAGTTTCGAAAATGATTCGCTACGATCGACCAGACATGCCGTTTCAAATCTCAGTCGCTTTGTGAAAAAACAAAGCGCTGCAGTCTGACGTTTTTCGACTTAAAGGTTTTTGACTCAGCTGAAATGAGCGCCTTAGGAAGCATAAAACTGCAACAAGGATGTAGCGAAAAAGAACCACCAAGAACCGGGAAAAAACGCTTCCACCTCTTTAACAATACCGCTCCTCCTGCATTGACTGACACCTCATGAACCTGAACACTACACAAGTAGGAGGAAAATCCGAGCAAGATCATGTAATATTACGTCGAAGCATCAGAGCTGGGTGTAATCCGTTCTACAACTGTAGATAATAGATTTTGTCAAAGACGAAAGATGAACAACGCTGTCGCATTTACCGAGCAAATTGAGAAAAAAGACTGAAATGTTGCAGGTTGCAAAAACGCTGCACTACCTTTAGACCTTTAGACAGGTGTCGACAGTATCATATTTTTATATTTCAATCCGAAAATAAGCCATTCTGCATTAAAAAGTAGTGGTAAAACAGTAATAAAATTCGGCATAAGATTCACGTTTTCGAAACTGGCGACTTGAAAAATGTGTTTCCGTGGAGGGTCACCCACTGTTTTCTAAAAAAATGTTCTCCTTCCGACAATTGCCTCTTTAGCACCTGCAGCGTTTGCTGGATCGAAGGAAATTGAAATCTGAGGACGAGGTTAGGAAGATACTCGGTGACTTCTCCAAGCCGCAGCCTCCTTTTTCAAAGGGAGCAACAAGTTGCCCGAGCATTGGTGTCCAGCTGTCATGTTGATGGAGATGCACACCACTGATGTCCAGGTGTGTTAGTTTCAGAAATATTTACAAATAGGATGTAATCCAGAATATTGGGACTAGTGCGACAACCTAATGGAGAGCGTTTGTTTCTGCGTTTCTGCGCTGTGGTTTTAAGATTCTCGATCATGACATATGATTGAAGTGCATGCCCTCCATATTTACGTCAATGTTTCCTTTTTTTAGGATCTTTGTAGAAGCAACCACTCCATCAGTTCTTCGAGAACTTAGCTGCTACATGTACGAGAGCGTTACAAGTAGCAGGTAAGTTTTCGATGGTTTTGTACACCAATGATGAACGGATTGTTCCATGTGCCTCTTTGACGAAGGGTTACCCTTATTGAATTGTTGTTGTTTGTATTTTCTCTTTGCTTTCGATTTTGCAAAGGCTGGGGAGGTCAGACTAGTTGCAGGTAGACTGCAGATGTAGTAGATTTTGCGTAGATTCTGTCAACCACGGATTTCAGATCGCATGGGAAGCATTCATCCAGCCGGAGGAGATGAGATCTTGTTATGTGCAGAATCTGAGAAAGTTTCCTGTTGAAGTCAAAGTCGTTGAATGCAAATTTTTCGGTGTCATCGGCCACTGTGTTGTACAGATCTATTTGTCGTGAAAAGGAAACAATACCTGACGCTTTTAACTTGCAAAAGTGAAAGAAATGGGTACGTCGTCGATTTGATCATTCTGTTGTGTTTGCGTTTCCGTTGACTGATATATGTTTTTGATGTTTTCTTACATTGTTGCCGTGCAATAAAGATGCAGCTACGGATTGTACAGAATTTTGGCAGGATGTGGTGGCTTCAGTGTCCACCTCGTTGCCTTCCCAAATAGACGTAATAATGAAAATAAAATTACATCTTTTTGCTAAGAAGAACGAGGTATACTGCTTGTGTACAAGTTTGTCATTGAGAAATGTACAACCACTCCCGGCCCATTGTGCTTCGCTCGGAGACTGTTGACCCTCTCAGCAAGGGATTTGGCCTTGAAGATGCTAGTCAACTCACAATGCAGCAATAGTGTAAGCAGTTTTGCAGTGAAAGCGGGAGCCCTGCAGATGGGGTTCTTGGTGACCGACCATCAGAGATTGACAATAACCAATTTAGAGCCATCATCAAAAAAGACCCTCTTGTAAATACACAAGAAGTTGCCGAAGAACTCAACTTGATCAATCTACGGTCGTTCGATATCCAAAGCAAATCAGGAAGATAAAAATTTTGATAAGTGGGTGCCCCTTGAGCTGGCGGAAACTCGGAAATAAACATCACTTTCAAAAATTGTCTTCTGCTTCTTCTAAGAATTTTTTTCTACGCAACATTAACAAGCCTTTTCTTGACCGCACTGTTAGATTGACGAAAAGCGATTGTATGTGACACTCGGCAAAGGCAGGCTCGTTTTTTAGACCATAACTAACTTCCCAAAACCATACTTGTACCAAAAAAACTCATAATTACCGCTTGATAGTTTAGTCCACCACAACTGCCTGAAACCTGGTGGGATCTTAGAGATATGCTGAACATATTAGATACACCGAAAAACACCTGTAGCCTGAATTATTCTACAGAGAAAGGTCATTCTTTCTCCACAACTGCATTTGACCTAGTTTCGCACAACAAACACTTCAAGAAGTGGAAGCATTGGGCTACGAAGTATTCCTCCATCCTCTTTACTCATCTGACCTCTCTCGAACTACCGACTACCACTGCTTCGAACGTTTGGACAACTCTTTCTAAAGAAAACAATTCCACACCCAGCAGGATACAGAAGTTGCCCAACAAGAGTTCGTCGACCCCGGAAACATGGGATTTTACCTTAATAAAATACACAAAGTGACTCTTTATTGGCAAAAAATGTGCTGATTGCTCTTAATTTAATTAATAACGATGTGTCTTAACTTAGTTATGATTATTTGAATTTTGTGGTCCGAAAACGACAAAACTTTTGCAGAAATCGAGTGCAGTCCGGATGCGGCAATTCTGTACCTCACGAGAAATGACCACTGCCCGCGACTTGAATTGGTTCAAAGAAGCATAATACCTATAAACATTACTGAACACTCCGTTTGCATGCAGATGGAGGTTTGTCATTCTTAGCTTCACATTCTTCATTTCTGGCATTTCTTTCGCTGGCTGCAAGACTAAATTTCCTATGCAAATTATTACAAGCATGTGGTCTGTGCCCAAACACACCTGTTCTACGATCTTGTCCGTCATGATGGTGAGTATGCGGTTCGCCGACCTTCCACGAGTGTAAAAAATAAAGAACTAGAACACACTGGACGACACGCTAATCTATGTTGTTATGAAGCTGTTATTCGCCTAGAATCACATTTTTCAGTCCTAGGTTATCTCTAGGGCACATCGGTGTAAAATAAACTACCAGACGTCCACGACGACAATATTCTGTTTGACATTGTGTACAAAAGGATAAAGGATAAAGTGTCCGGCGTTAATCAATCCGCTTGGGATGCGCCGCCACGTTTACCTCAATTCAGAACCGTTTGAGGTTAACGAACGTGCAACTGGCCTATACAATGACCTGCAGGGGCTGGTTCATGTGTCAAGTCAATGTTTTTATTCTCCCAGACAAGTCTGGTACCAATTTATTGACCTCGGAAGGATAAAAGGCTTGGTTTGCTCTAGGACGGATTCGAACCTCGACATTGTGTATATAATAATAGTACCTGTCTTTGGTTTCGTCTTAGGCACATTATTAGAGCTTCCACGAAATGGCCAACAGAATTCGATAGTGTAAGTGGATGCAGTATATGAAGCATTTCTGTGAGTGGTTAGTTCACCTCGCTCTAAATATTGGCGTCCTAACTGCACTATCACCTAACGAAACCTCACAAATTCTGCGTTTGCGTTTTTCATCCGTTTTCGCTTTATCTTCTCAAACAATATCCTTTCAAAAGAAAATAAATATGTACGATCAGAACTTTAAGATAAATCGATTATAACAATTCGCAATAAAAGTCTCCAAAACTAATGGTTGATCTGTTGAAAATCTCTTGCTGCAAATTTTTCGTTCCTGCAGACGTCTCCTAACTACAGAAGGTGAAGTACAGAAGCTGTATATGGCAAAAAATTAATGTTCATCATTAAAATGTTGTGGAAAGTGAAGTTAGGACGCTTGACTGAAGGTCACACTTGAGCGAAAACAGTGTTCAGATAATCTCTGCATGCATGGTCTGCTGGATTAGAACTAAAATGTATCTAAGCAGATGATCGAATACACACTTACGGAAACTGCAACTGAAAACCACAACTCGGAAAATTGAGTGAGCTCACAGAACTACATCAGACAGAGGCAACCATCTGATCGATCCTTGCTGAAACTTCAGCATCGATTCCGCTCTCAAAGACAATCAACACTACTTGCTCTCACTGCCCTAACTTTTTCAATGCTTGACGTGCATGGAAGACGATAACTCTCAGAATGTAGTTCTACACCGTCCTGACTGTAAACTAATGAGGGCACTGCGTTGAAAGTCTTCAATTGCCGTTATCGATGGATACATTTTGGGAGATGAGGAGCGAAGAAGGAAGCTGCGCACCGTACGTCGCACCGTATGTCGGAATCTCCTTTAACCAAAACGAACTTGTTATCGAGTCATGGCAGTTGATTTACTAGAAATTCAAACCAAAGGTCAATATATCCACAGATTTACGTCTGTAATGACTTGGAAGAGCCTGGAACGAACATAACTGGCTTTATAAGGAAAGTCAGCCTTCACCTTGATCACCTTGACCCCCATTTATCTTCAAAACTGGTCGAGCGAGCGCTAGTAATTCTTCCATTTGTCCAAGTCGCGTGTTAGAGTCGCCCAGTGGTTCTTCTTTTCACGTGGGACTCGAAGAACATCATAATCTTCTTTGAAGGAATTTGTGAAGAAATCTGACCATCGGGTCGGCGGTCTTCCTGTAATGCGCTTAATATCACGGGGAATCCAGTCGCTCATGGCTCTGCCCAACGGTTGTCCTTAAAGCGCATCACGCGTCCAGCCTATCTTATTTTATTTTCCTTGACAAACGCGGCGGCGTCTTTAATCTTTGATCTCTGACGCAGAAGAGAACTTCGAATCTCTTCCCTCACTTGCGTGGAACGGGATACTCACTCTCTCAACTGCGCGTTCAATGACGTTCACTGCTTTTCTTCCTGCTTGCGAAATGCTCAGGTTTCTGAAGCACAGGTCAAAGCTGTTGTGCTGTGGTGTTAAAGAGGTGAGCACGGGGCCGGGTGTTCCTGGTCTTCTTCACTACATCCTCGATGCTCTTGTACGCTCCCCAAGCCGCTCGTCTCCTCCTGCCCATCTCGGAGGTCAGGTCGTTCATCATGTACAGTTCCCGACCCAGATAAACGTAGCTGGTGCATTCGGATATGTTCGTTCCGTTGAGCGTGAATGGGGCATCCATCCCATCCGTTCTGCATAAACATCGTCTTTTGTAGATTCAGCTGAAGACCGATGCATCCACGTGTTTCGTCAAATTCGGTCAGCATTCGTTCCGTTTGGCTGATGCTAGGTGTTATCAGTACGATATCATCAGCAAAGCGCAAATGGTGTAGCTGCCGATCATTAACCTTCACCCCCATGTCGTCCCATTCCAACTTTCGCAATGCGTTCTCGAGGGTGGCTGTGAATATTTTGGGTGAAATTGTGTCACCCTGTCGGACCCCACTCTTCACGTCAATGATGATGTTCTTGTAGAATGGCGAAATTCCGGTCGTGAAGTTACTGTACAACTCTCGAAGTCTCTTTATGTACTGAGTAGGGACACCCTGGTTGTCCAAGGCTTCCACGACCGCTTCCGTCTCAACTGGGTCGAAGGCCTTCTTCAAGTCGATGAAGGTGAGATAGAGCGGCATCTTGTACTCTCGTGATACCTCGATGAGTTTCGAAACAGTGTGAATGTGGTCAATCGTGCTGAATCCTTTTCGAAACCCCGCTTGCTGGCATGGCTGTCCTTCATCCAGGATTTTTCAATCCTATTAAGGATCACTCTTGTAAAGAGCTTGTAGATGACGGATAGTAGGCAGATTGGACGATAGTTGCCAATTTCATGAGGATCTCCCTTTTTATACAACAACACGGTCTTGCTGGTCTTCCACTGTTTAGGAACCTTGCATTCGGCCAGATAACGTGTAAAGAGCCTTGCCGGTGTTGATGAGTACTGGCGGAAGGCTCTTCAGGTGTTCTGGTCTTATTCTGTCGGGACCGGGTGCCGTACCATTTCTTACCGACATGATAGCATGTCGTATTTCGACGGGAGAACCTCTGGAATGACTTGTCCATCTTCCCTCAGATGGTGAGGAGGCAAGTGGACATGGCTGTCGAAGAGCTCAGAGTAGAAGTCGTAAATGATTTTCTCCATCTCCCTTCTCGATGCAATGGGTGTTCCCTTTGGGTTCCGGAGAGCAATCATCCTCGTCTTGCGACTGACGAAGTCTCGACGAGCATAGCGGATGTTTTTTCCGCCTCTGCAGCTTCAACCAGCACTTCTGCTCTTCTCCCTTTAATGTCTTCCTTTATCGCCTCTCTGCAAAGCCTTGCGAGCTCGGACGTGAGTTCTTAGTTCTCTGCGGCTCGTGCTGCTCCACGCTGGCGTATCAGCTCAAGAGTTTGAAGAGACAGGCGTCTCTTGGTGGTTTTAAAACTCTCAGCCTTCTTCGCGCAGTCGTGAAGGTGTTCAACGAGCCGGTCATATTCTTCGTGGATGTTGTCCATTGCGGAATCTTCCCAAAAGCCGGCTTGCGAAGAGATCCCAGTTGATGAGAGTCCTGGGATTTCTCCCTCTGAACTTGGCTGCTTTCTTCTCTCTCCTTGTGAAGGAAAATCTTCCTCGGAGGAGGCGATGGTCCGATCCCGTATAGAACTTTGGTACAACAGTGACGTCCCTCAGGCGGAACCTTTTATTGACGATGATGTGGTCTATTTCATTACGGTACCCTCCACCGGGTGACTCCCACGTCCAGCATAGAGAGGAGGACTTCTGGAATTGCGAGTTCCCATGGATGGTCTTAGTTGTCATGATGAACTCGGAGAGCCTCTCCCCCTGGCCATTCCATTGTAGGCCGTGGATCCCGATGTGGAGTTCCTCCGGCGTTCTTCTTGGGCCAACTTTGGCGTTGAAATCGCCAATTATGACCTTGTAGAAGGCATGATCTTCTCGGTAGAACTTCTCCAGGTCCATATAGAAAGCTTCGACTTCTTCTTCTTCGTAGCTTGATGTTGGGGCGTAAACGACGAAGATAGTCAAAGCTGGTGTTGGACCACATCTTCTCATCCGCAGACGTCCGATTCGGGTCGTAAGTTGTTCGAAAGAGTCAATGTTCTTTGCCGTTCTCGTGTTGACGAGGACGCCAACTCCACCAACACCTCTACTGTCGCATGTTTCTAAGAACAGTTCTTCTCCAAATTCATATATAGCGTTGAGAGGGTGACGTCGTCTCGTCGCGGTCAGTCCGATGACGTCGTACTTGATCTTCTTAGCTTGCATCATCAGATCTTCGATGGCCACTTCCGATGCAAGCGTATGTGCGTTATAAGTACAGATCGCCATCCTAATCCTTTTCCGTTTCGGTAGCCTACATGACTCCTGCAACCCCGTCCCATCTGGCGCTACCGTACAAGGCTTTCCTTCGGAATCAGGATACTCTTTTCTATTACTGTGTTTTGCGTAAAAATTTTAAAACCCATGGGCAGGTTGCGAGCCTCTAGTCCCATGAGTTTCTGGGAGAACTTCCGTTCTTCCGGAGTAAGAGAAAGTCAGCCATAACAAAAGAATCTCACGCCTGCTATCCTAGAACTACTAAATCCCAAATCTAGATTCAATCAGCTTGTTATAGTCATGCCACATTTTGGTGACGTCTTTAAAATCACTTATCATATGAGATTTTACTCGTATATTCGCCGAAAAACGTCGAACCGTAACAAAGACGTCGAACCGCAACCGTATTTTTCTGTGTTGGAGTGTAAAGCCAAACAGATGTTCTGATGTAGATTGTGATCTCGTTATGCTTTATATAATGACGTTATGACCAATGATCAACTCCTTATAGTGATTTGCACCAACACAGACGTAGCAACTTTGATGTTCTTAATAGAACTTAATATTGGCTAGATAGCTGTTTTCTTCAAAATGATATGTATGCATGATCATGATCATGATAATATATTGGTGCGCCGGCACCAGATATCTATAGAAGGGGGTGCGACTGGTCTACAGGCGCCAGATACCCATAGAAACGGGTGCGACGGGTCCAATGGCGTCGAATTAGTGCATCAACACCAGATAACTTTGAAATGGGGTGTGATGGGTCCCACGGCGTCGGATCGGTGCGCAATAACCTTGTGCTGATGTCGCGAAAGGTAAATTAGACGTTGCAACCGTTCCATATTCATGGCCACTGCACGTGTTGCATCGCACCTCTATGAATCCTCCATGAATCCTTGCACGTTTCCTCAATTTGGTGCCATACCTTCTTCAAAAAGTGGAAACACCCACACAAACGGCTGCTTAAATAGTACCCAACAGCTTACATGATCTGACGTGGAACTTATCCTTATCAGTACGATGATGCTGTTTGCGTCATTTTATGTTAAAACATCATGCTTTGATAGCTGTTGGGGAAAACAGGAAGAACACCCATACTTCGAATAATGCTTTCGAATTGTGTCTATATTATGTAGAAACCGAAGGAGTGTTCGAAGCTAAAGTTCGAATATTCTCAACATGTAGAGCTGACGCGTTAGAAGGAAGGCTAAGAAATCTTTTGCCTTTATTTATAGTAAAAAAGAAAGAAGAAAACGTTGTTAGAAAAAGATAATTCTGATTTTACAGAAAATGTCACTACTATGAACTTCCACTGATCAGTGGAGGGGAGCAAAGCTAAAATCACAGAAAGTCTGAAGTCCAGCTTTAGCCGGACATTCAGACTGGTATATAATAACGGGCTTATTCTGTCACGTGTGTGTGTGTGTGTGTGTGTGTGTGTGTGTGTGTGTGTGTGTGTGTGTGTGTGTGTGTGTGTGTGTGTGTGTGTGTGTGTGTCACGAAATTCGAAAAGGGGGATGCGAAGGGTCCACATGCGTTGGGTTGGAGCACCGGCGTGCTGTCAAGTGCTTAAATAATAGCCAACAGTTTACATCATCTAACGTGGAGCGTTATCTTTATTAGTACGATGATGTTGTTCATGTCATTTTGTGTTAAACAACATTCTGTGATAACTGTTGGGGAAAGCAGTAAGAAAACCCATACTCACTGTAATGCTTTCAAATTGTGTCTTTATCATGTTAGGAATCGAAGGAGTGTCTGGAGCTTGAACGTTCTCCAAATGTGAAAGTGACGTGAATAGAAAGGAAACTACGAAAATTCCCCCAAATTTATGAAAAAAGAAAGGGGAAGACATTGTTAGAAAAGCACAGTTCTAGTTTTGCAGAAAATGCCACTACCATTAATTTTAATTGATGAGTGATGGCGAGAAAAGGGAAAACCACAGATAGTCTGAAGTCCGGCTTTAGCCGGACGTTCAGACCGGTTTATGATAAAACCGATGATAGATAGAGATTGACACTGCTTTCTTGTTGATGTTATCCTCGATTTGTGTATGTAGATTAGTTACAGTTACAGAGTAGGTTAGTTAGTTACAGAGTAGTTTTGTTACATCAACATCCCTTTTCTGATATGAGTTCTTGCTTTTAGTACTTACTGATCTTCGGCATCTTATATCATTTGCAACACACACATTACGAGAAAGGATTTGCAAACGATCGGTTTACTCAGTTATGCGCCTACTCGTCTTACCAGCTGTTGAATGGCCATTCGGAGAAGTATGACACGATTTCTGATTGTGATTGCAGCTAATCTCCTATTTTTCTGAAAACTGTGGAAAAAAGAACTCAAAAAAGTGATTCTTTATTCTAGGTGTTCTATCCTATTTTAATGCTCCTTCCAACTATTGTTCTTATTATGTATATTATTTTTTGGTGTATTTGGTTCTTCCGAAGTAAAGAAACGCCACAAGGTAACGTCTATTATTCTAAGTCAGTAGACTGGGTGATATTAAAGTCTGACGCAAATGGCCGCATCTTCGCCGAAGTGTGTTATCCTTAAGCAAGAGATTGCAAAAATCAGTCAATTCATCTTTATTACATATCCTGCGAAACCTGGCGTCTTGCCTAAGCCGTCAATCCATGCCGAGTGCGCAAAAATCCTCTTTTACTACCTCAGTCTAGAACTTTCGTTTAGGCTAAGTGGCCTCCTGGAGAATTTTGAGAACACATTGGAAAAGCCAGTCTGCTGCTCTTCTCAGAACATGATCAAAGAAGGAAAGACGATTTTTTGTGGTCACTTTGGACGCAGTGTCAGATGTTTATGTTTCATGTATCATCCGTCAGTTTGCCATACCCACTTCCACGTAAAGTTATCCATTGCTGCACACCCAGAGTTAAAAGTGGTCAAACAATCGCCTAACCAGCTTCCCTTTAGTGCAATCAGGGTTCTTCATCACCGTTCTAAGCTGCTCAAGTCTCCGTTGCGCTCCATGATGCGGCGAATAGCGGATAAGTAGGCTTGTAGCTTGAAAGCGTGGGTGATGGTAGTTGACCACAAACACTTGGTCAAGGAGTTGAAATGGAATAGCGCTTAATGCATTTCTGCTGTATATCACTCTCGTAGCTGCCGTTGTTCTTCAGCGTACAGTCTAAGTAAAAGAACTCCTCTACGATCGATCGGATTTCCACCCGATCCTCGTTGGTTTTCTCGAGGGGACCACATTTTCTTGAACTTATCACTGCTTGGGCGCGAACATAGTCTATAAGCTACACATAACATTGGTGCGTAGTAGACAGCATTTTGAAGCTTCGTACTACTAGCAAAGACAACAACATTATCGACGCACGAACGAACGGTTAGGCGCGTAAGAATTTGTGGGAGGACACCGATCGAATGCCCTTCGTATGATTTCAACGATGGGGGAGCTGAATAGGAAGGGTGTCCTTTGTCTCAATCCAGTTACCAGTTCAAACGATAATACATACGACTGGTTATCGAACATCACGTTTGGAAATTAAGAGATGTTTGGGACTTCGAATCCGATTTCAAACACCCTCCTGTTCTTCTCAGCGTGAAGGTACGGCCTCAAATTATCATTGGTGTCTGGACCAAGAAGAGGCTCTGCACTGCCGACCCATTCCTAACTGTATTTAGGACACTGTAAAGAAAGCGGTCTCAGTCCGAGGAAGTTTACATTTGCATTTGCGGGAACAGGTACGAAACGACATACTATTTCGTTTGTGCCAGCAACAATACTGGTGATTTTATTAGGTGCAGAAATGAGATCACGTGTCAGCTAAAAGATAATCGCGCGAACAAGTGATGGTCGAGAGCAGTTTCAAATTATGTAAGAGAACAAGAACCTGAGGAAAGTTCCTACTCTACTGAGACAGTATAGCGCAAAATAAGGCGTCTACCTACCCCTAACACTGCTTGGCAGAACAGTCGCTATGGGCGAAGCAACCCTGCGTCCATGAATTCGAACACATCCAACCATTGATGTATAGCATGATCAGTGTGAAAGTATGAAGGGAAGTCTGGCGGAGAAGTTGGCTCAGTGCGAGAAGGGAGAGATCTCTTTCTCCGCCTGGAATTCGTGAGTTTCAGTTGACAATGATCATTCTTTCAACACAGATTGACGGAAGGATACTTGACTCATATTTCACATGCTATCATACTTCTCTTCTGCAAGAATATATCCGTCATGGAAAGAATCAGAAGAAGGATTACCAAAAGACATGACTGTTGCGTGTAATGTACAAGGCCTTGGAGCAGACTATCCCCAAGTGGCTTATGAAACACAGCGAAAAAACAGACGCAATTAAACAGACGGCTCACAACCTAGGCAATCTAACAGTGTTCTTTGCCAGGAGAGTGATCGAAGCGTGGAAGCAGTACTCAAAGTTTCTATACTGAGCTTTTGTGAACTTCGCTGCTGCTTTCAACTTTTTTCTTCAATGTCATATTTCACCTGGCGTCGCGCCAATGGGATTCCAGGAAAACTGGTATAATTGATCGAGGACATTGACCGAAGAACAACTGCTGCGACTCGCACACCGACCACACTGTTTGAATTGGAAACTCGACTGAGGCAAAGAACAGTAGCGGGACCCTTTCTGTACAATTTCGCTATCGATGACATCATGTGTAGAACAGTTGGAAACTTTCCTACTGATCTTATCATAGTTCTTTCAGAACGCTCCTTTTGATCTCCAGTCAACGATGCGGCACTATTAACTTCACGTAGCGAGTCGTCAACCTTGTTCCAAAGTAAAGATATGTTAGCCAATTCTGCATCCGACTCCTTAAGGAAGTCCCCGTGGTCTACGCCAATTGTTAACAAAGTCAAGCTGTTTCAAAAAGCAATATAAGTGATGGACTAAACTGAACAAGTGGCAGAAGTTGTACCACCTGCGCACCTACCGACGCATTGTGGATTGGCATTGTTCTACTACTCTGATGAGTTGTGTCGTTGGAGACGATGCATCCAACACATCCTTACATGCCTTTTCCTGGATTGCAAGAGTGAACCGATTAATTACGCTATACTACTCATTCTAGGTCAAATGATGCTGGTGACTCCTGTCATTGCAACTTCTGCAAGTGGAAAACCACTTCCGGCGCTTGTCTATCCGTGCACTCCTGTCAGCAACATTGCACCACCTCTGCGTGAAGAATCGGAAAATTCTAAAAGTTCAAAAAGCCAGAAATCAAACGTGTTAAGGCAAGATCAGGCAAACTTCCAGAAATTCCATGGATCCGCAATGTATACAGTTTAAAACGAGTTCAGGCAACTTTTAATACCTCAATAATCCCCGTGGCTATCAGAGCTATTTCCAATTCGATTTAATTGCGATTTATTTGTTCTACTGTGTGTTATCGCCCGTGAACTTTCCTAAAAAAGCTAGCTTTGTAATAAATTGTTACTCTTTCTTGATAAAAATGTTTGTTTTCTCTTACCTAATGGTACAAATTAAAACTTGTATTCTTCGCATAAATTACTAAACAATAAATCATGCTTTTCTTCCAACCGCTAATGGGAGCAAAAGTTTAATACATTTTAAAAAATTAAAAAATTGAAAGTGAGAAGGAGGTTTGTAGAAGGATCGAACAAGCCACGACACAGCTGGTTCCTGCCCTACATGAACAACTTAGGTTCCACACAATAATATCAAGAAGAAAAACAGTGCACCGTAACATTCTATCATACAAACGTCCTGTAGACAGGTACGCATAAAGCACTGTTAGAAGTGGACACCGCCTCCACCGTATACTGATAAGCATTCCCAAGATTTCGTTTCGATAAGATCACCTTGATCGCCTTGACCTCCATTGTTCTTCGAACTGGTCAAGGGGGCGCCAGTAATCCTTCAATCTGTCCCGATCGCGTGTCAGAGTCGCCCAATGGTATCTCTTTTCGCGTGGGACACGAAGGGCATCATTTCTTTGGAGGATTCTTTGAAGGACTTCGCGAAGAAGTGCGCGAAGAAGTCTTCCTGCAGTGTGCTTAATATCGCGGGGGAGCCAGTCGCTGACTGCTCTGGTCCAACCGCTTTGAATGAAGCGCATCACGTGTCCGGCCTACCTTATTTTGCTGTACCTGGCAAATGCGGCGGCGTCTCTGATCCTCGATCTCTGACGTCGGAGAGAACTTCGAATCCCGTCCATCACTTGCGTGAAGTGGGATACTCCTAGCATCACTTTTTTGACTGAGCGTTCAATGACGCTCACTGCATTTTCTTGCTGCTTGCGAAGTGCCCAGGTTTCTGAAACATAGGTCAAAGCATGAGGTACTGTGGTTTAAAGAGGTGAGCACGGAGCCGGGTGTTTCTGGTCTTCTTCACTACATCCTCAATGCTCGTATACGCTCCCCAAGCCGCACGTCTCCTCCTGCCCAGCTCGGGGTCAGGTCGTTCACCGTTTTCAATTCCCGACCCAGATAAACGTAGCTGGTGCATTCGGATATGTTCGTTCCGTTGAGCGTGAATGGGACATCCGAGACCCATTAGTTCCACATGAAAATCTTCTTCAGCTGATCCAGCTGAAGACCGATTAATCCACATGTTTCGTCGAATTTGGTCAGCATTCGCAATGCGAAACTTGGAATGGGACGTCATGGGAGTGAAGGTTGATGGTCGGCAGCTACACCATTTGCGCTTTGCTGATGAAATCGTCCTTATAACACCTAGCATCAACCAAGCGGAACGAATGCTGATTGAATTCGACGAAACATGTGGATGCATCGGTCTTCAGCTGAATCTGCAAACGACGATGTTCATGGGTAACGGATGGGATGGATGCCCCACCCACGCTTAACGGAGCGAACATATCCGAGTGCACCAGTTGCGTTTATCTGGGTCGGGAATTGAGCATAATGAACGACCTGGCCTCCGAGCTGTGCAGGAAGAGCGGCTTGGGGAGCGTATACGAGCATCTAGGATGTAGTGAAGAAGACCAGGAACACCCGGCCCCGTGCTCACCTCTTTAACACCACAGCACAACAGCTTTGACCTGTGCTTCAGAAACCTGAGCATTTCGCAAGCAGGAAGAAAAGCGGTGAACGTCATTGAACGCGCAGTTGAGAGAGTGAGTATCCCGTTCCACGCAAGTGAGGGAAGAGATTCGAAGTTCTCTTCTGCGTCAGAGATCAAAGATTAAAGACGCCGCCGCGTTTGTCAAGGAAAATAAAATAAGATAGGCTGGACGCGTGATGCGCTTTAAGGACAACCGTTGGGCAGAGCCATGAGCGACTGGATTCCCCGTGATATTAAGCGCATTACAGGAAGACCGCCGACCCGATGGTCAGATTTCTTCACAAATTCCTTCAAAGAAGATTATGATGTTCTTCGAGTCCCACGTGAAAAGAAGAACCACTGGGCGACTCTAACACGCGACTTGGACAAATGGAAGAATTACCAGCGCTCGCTCGACCAGTTTTGAAGATAAATGGGGGTCAAGGTGATCAAGGTGATCAAGGTGACCAAGTCGCAGTAACAAAGATTAAAAGTACCATAGCAATAAGTGGGTGCTATAAATAGTATCTCCATAGTTGATATCACTCTATGATTAATTACAAAACGAGGATAAAAATGTAAAGTGTGAAAATAAATATATGAGAAGAAAAGAGGAAATAAAAACAGGTTTTCCCTTCTTTCTAGTCTTCAAGCATAAATAATTTTTCTCCTAGTGTCTACTGAGAAGGAATATCCTGTAAATCTACATTTTTAGGACTGTTGTTTCGAGTATTTCCTAATGCAATGCGGGTGTTCTCTAGCAATAAGTGCATCTCTGCATGTATGTAATAATATTCGATGTGACCACATTGTTTCATGTTTGCTTCACTTGAACAGCGCTATGGAGACAACAACAAACACTGGCGATGAGTGAACACCAAACACCCACAACCCTGTCCTCATCATACTTTTTGTTCCTTCGTTCTTACTGGAATTTATCAAGATTATGCGTAAAACTAGCAGTTCTTTCCAATGACTGTATGTCATGCGTAATTGTTGTTGTGACGCCGTATCTCCTTTTCTTCTCTTCATTTGTGTATCGTCATTGTGATCCACGTGCATTTAACCCTTATGTAAGGCTAGCAAATCAACCCATATGAGATAATTGGTGGTGACATACGACCGGGAAACCCGGCCCAAGATCGTACAGTGTGCGCCTTTCATTTTCGAGCAACACAACGTTCTACCTAGTTTTTACCCTACTTTATTAATTTGGTGTTCTAGCATGCTTTACCAGGTTTGGGAAAAAAAACAGAACTGGATCTGGACTGTCCCATGTATCCCCATCGTTTCTCTACATTCTGGCGGCGCAATTCAATGCCCCAACAGGATGGGTAATTGGAAGTACGCCTGGATCAGCTTACCTATCCACAGAAACTGGTCTGCCTGGTCCTCTCAGCTATGAGCCGTGATTGCCCCGCTTTGTAGTTGGATTCGCACTCCTAAACATGCAACTATACATTCAACACCAATTTGCCCTAGAATATCACGCTTTCTTCAGAATGTATAGCCAATTCGTCTTCTCAAGTAGTGGTTAGCTTGTCTTGTCACGCATCAAAACCGGATCATATTTTCTTTATTCCTGACAGTACCGCGTTGCTGTCCTTTTCAATGCACGCTTCACTTGAATCCACACTGAATTTCACTTGAGAAAACACTTTCGTTTATCTCCATCAGACCTCTAACGATCGTTATCTTAAAAGCGGAGCAGAAATCTGGTGAAAATTACCGGTGTTACAATGTACTTGTTTTTCGAATGCACTTCTCTTCACCGGCTTTGCAGTTGTTTTACGTATGTGTGTACCATCGTTTAGCTGTAATTTCACAACACTAGCAATAATATTAGCTGTCAAAACTAACCAAGTTTATCCAGAATAATGCATTTTTGCGTAAGCCATTGCTCAAAACAATAATTATCAGATAAAGACTCCCACGAGTATTTTGTACCGCCTCCGAAAAAGTCGGCTCTAATGCGTAACATGGGTCCTAACTTTTTTCTAAGAAGAGTAGTCGAGTAATGTGGAGATTTATTCAGGTCTAGTGCTCTCCTTGAGGCTTATAAATTACGGGAAGCAGAGTTACAGTTTTGTTCTGTGTTGTGTTTTTTTTTGTGGTATTTGATTATGTCTAGTACATAATTCCAAGAATTTTTATCTGCAAAGTTGACGAATGAAGAAAGATTGTTCAACGCATCAAACGTTCTGGTAATATTTCAACAATGTTCACAGGAATTGCTCTGAAGGACTCTCCTTATGTTTACTTCACGTCGGTGACATGAAAGTCCTTTTAGTGATCTACTTAATCATCTTTTTCCCGAAGGCATCACTAGTGCAGAGCGAGGTGGGTTCCAGTACTTTGTTCAATTCTTTTTGTCAACGAAAGTTTAGTAACAAAAGTAGAAATAATAGAAATCATAGAAAAGTTGTATTTACAGATTGTTCCGGACTGCGATATAGAGTTCGCTTCCTTAGCTATCGAAATAATACGATCTCAAATAGGTGACCCCATTAAACTGAGCCACATTGAAGCAATTCTTTCTTCATGGTAGTCTCTGGAACTGTGTCGTTCATTCAACTGGAAATTTCCAGACAATTTTAAGAAGTTGCAGCAACAAGTCAAGGATGCAAAAGATGGCAGAGGTCTCTGTGTTTCTGCTCAACAAAGGGACATTTCCAACACGAGCCATGGAGGACATTCAAAAAATCGGGCAAGCACTGCAGGACGAGAGACATATGAGGCTGAATGATCTCCGAAAACAAATCCCACCGAAACTGGCCAAGGTAGTAACTGAACTTTTGCACTAAATAGGTAACCCAATAACAGTTCACTATCTATAAATTTGGAAATCAAGTAAAAATGGAAGTTCTTTATAGGTTACATTAAAATTTTCAGTTTTCTGTTACTCATAGCAATAACTTCTGTTAATCCTAACAATCCACTCGAAGCAAATCAGCTTTCAAAGATGCAATCACAGAAGCTGCTGGACATTTTTTACTTCTGAATACCTCATCAGTTTTCCTAACCACAACAGCACTCTCGATGTTTGCTTGTGCCGCAGTGCCTACGAAAATGTCAATGAGAATACGAGAGGTGAACACCAACATGTATGACAATAAAGTTTTACGTGCGCTTTGCAAATACATAAGGGAAATAAGATAACCAAATAGCAGATCAAAGCGAATATCCGTGTAAGGGTAAAATGTAAGTGCAGACGAACCTAGAGTTAAACAGCTGTGTATCGTGTTTGGGCATACAGAGAAGAGTAAGTACTATTTTTTATTTCTGATAGCTTTATTACATCATTGCAGACAACGAATGAGGTTACAAGCATCCTACTCAACAACTCACTGAGTGGAAACGAAAAAGCGCTGAGCCTTTCAAGCACTATTGGTGCCCTGCCACGAGATCGCAGAAGACTGTTTGAAAAAATGCTCGAACATGAGGCAACTTTCTCACAGATGAAGCCTGCCTCCACAAAGATCGACGATTTTCGCTCAAGTCAAGGCATCTCAGTTCCAACTGAATCAAATTATACAACCGAAAGCGACCAGAGCACTTCACTTCCCTTTTATATAAAGAAGGATGGAGACGTAGCCGGTGGGACAAGCGAAATAACACCAAATTCGATCGTACCAGGTGAAGTTAGCTACACTTGTACCTCTATATAAAGGAAAACCAGAATGTCCGCCCTATAACCACGCCTGTTTTTTTGTCCCTGATTGCCCCTGACTGTTACTTACAACTACCAACATTCCCCCACTATTAGCGAGAAGTTGAACTGTTAAGTGAAACATGTATGCAAGCACACAATGAAGAAGAAGAAAATTTACTTTGAGCGCTACTATTCAGCAATTCGCGCAGCCTACTTTGCACTGATTCACCCGTAATTCCGGTTGTAGGTGTTTTTCGTGAAGTAACGACGTCCGAACTCTTTTTTAGTGAGAGTATAAAAGGGTCGTCAGATGTTGGATGAGAAATATGGTCATTTAACTGTTTTACGTTGAACGCCAAGAACTCACTCCTGCATCCCGGAACGTTTTACTGAACGGTGCTACACTTACTTCACTATGCCACCCACTAACGGTAGGTCCATTTCTGGACAATGCACCGAAGTCCCTATCGGCATCTTATCAAACAGGCGGATCTTCGATGTAGTGAATTGGCTGTAACGGAGGAGCAATGTTCAAGTAATAGGTGAAATGGAGTTTGCCTCGTCTCTTGGTACTTAATACTTAATACGAGGTCACTTTTTCAATCATTAGTCAAATATTATGCGATTTTATTTCAAATCGGAGGTTCGAATTCGCCCTCACCAAGCCTTTCATCCCTCCGGGGTCGATAAATTGGTACCAGACTTGTCTGGAAGAATAAAAACACTGACTTGACACATCGACTGGCCACCGCAAGTCATTGTAGAGGCTAGTTACACGTTCGTAAACCTCAAACGATTCTGAATTGAAGTGAACAAGAGGGCGCATCCCAAGCGGATTGACTAACGGCGGAAATTCTATCCTTTTAACTCTTTGTTTCAAACGTGAGTATCTAAGACTACCCCTCACGATGCTCCTGCTACCACCCACTCCTATGACCCTCTAATGGGAAAATTGAAAAATACCCTTGATTCCGTGCAATTTGATGCGCTTAATTTTCCAGAAGTATATCTCGAGTTAGCTAAAAACACAGTGAACTAACTTCTCTTCTATTTTTTCGTACTTACATCACTTTGTTGGAGAAGCCAATAAAGAGAAGAGAATAATCCTTGGTACTACTTCATTTTTTTTTCAACGTGTAAGTTACTGCAGTTAGCACACATATACATATGTAGCGTAGTTCAAGTTCCTTTTTTGACTGTAGTCTTTGTTCGAACACCTCTCCTAATATGCCAATTGGTCATTTGCAATTACAAGCTGCAAATAGCCGATTGGGAACTAATAAAAGCAAGATGAACCGCCCATATGCTTGTTCTGATTCGTCTACGCGTTCGAGTCTCTTCAAAAGAAGGGCGGATGTTCTAGTGAAGTTCTAGTGATTAAACGACGCTCAAAATGTTCTTTTCACTGAGCTTACGCAAAAGATATGTTCTGTTCTCAAAACTGACCAGAAGCAGCTTTCTGCAGTCCACGTTGGCGTCACATGCACTACCGTATTTGCAGGGATTCCTCTGAGCACAATAATTCGAAAGAACGATGAGCCATCACTGGAAAGGCCCTTGATTCGACCTATTACTCTTGAAAGACAGCAGTTATTTGCCTTTCCACCAGCTACGCTTGACCGGAATGCCCTTGGGGGAGGTTTGATTGATGCAATGACGAAGGTTCGTTTACAGACTGGTAAATAGCATGTTTTATTGGGTAACGCAACACACATATCGATTAACTTGAAGGAAATGATATGCAAACAGTGCCGAAATCTAGAAACGAAGGAGAATTTCATTCCCTCCTACTTTCACTTGGGAATAAAACGCATGAGAAGCAGAGGTCACTGTTGTCCGAAAGAAAATTTTACATGTCCGTTTAAGCATAGGAAGTGACTAGTGGCAACAAAGCTACAAAGTAACTAAGTAAGCAGTAAAAATATCAGTGAACAGCGTAAAGTAACAGGTCATCTTCTGACAATTTCACGTGTCTCTTTTCCTACGAACGAAGTCTCCGAGCAATATTGCACTTCAGTAAAGAATAAATACAAAATAAGGCACTTACTCAGGAAAAGAGAAAACAAGTACGAAATTTTGCATTCGAACAAAAACTGAACATTTTGCTCCGAGCAAAGACCTCTCATCATTGTTCTGTTCTAGAAGTTTTTACAATGAATATTCAGGGAAAATTCCTACAAATTCGAGCCTCTTAGTGAGATTTGAAACTTAAAATCCACCGTTCTGTTGCAGATATAACAAAGAGGCGGAACTCTTTTTAACTGTAAACTTGCCAAAAGTGCAGGAAGCGCCGCCGAGGCTGACTGTGAACAAAAAAGACCTAAAGAAACATTTTAACTACCAAACCTGAACTGGAGACAAGTCTGACAAATCTCAAATTACAAATAACTATTTAAAATATAAACCAGCTAGCTTGTTGCTTCACTTGATCTAATCTAGTGACTAGATTTTATCTCGGGAACACATTAACAGGTGTGTTAGATGACACACTGCAGGAAAAAAATTCCCATTTCATGTAGCGCGCAGTTGAAGACAAAATTCCATCAATTTCTGTTCAGAACCGTCGAGAGTCCACGAACACTGCGCCACGTCTGGAATCACAAGATATTCCCATCAAACCAGTGCTTTCTAACAAAGGCAGGCCACACTCAGTCGGAAATGTTCATAAATATGCGGTGAGCTTATCAGATAAAAGAATTGCACAGAAATAATTTCATATTGATTAAGACGAATCAGCTGCCAACGGAAGGTATCGATGACGCTGACTTGTTGAATTCTCGTTCGTCGATTCTGTCAGATGCTATGCAGTTTCTTCAAAAAACAATGCCTCTGGTGAAACCCGAACGTTTTCCGATACAATATACTGGAAGGTAAGCAGCTCTACGGGAGCACATCATCCTGCGGAGAGACCGTCACGACTCGAATCTACTACCGCAAACGATGCACCTGATGCTTGCCATTGGCAAAGACAGAAACGTACACTGATTTACCCGCTTAGGGTTAAATGTTGAAGTTCAAAAAAGGGTTCATTGGGAATTACCAATATTAGGGACCAAACGTAATGCTGAACGTAGCTAGTTTTCCCCATTCTCAATGCAGAATCCCAATGTAAAGTTTTTTTTAGGTATTCACATCCTTATACATTTCCATTACCTGAAGAAGGACAACATTTTGCATCAGGTTTGCACAAATGTTCGAACCTTTGAATTATTATTAATTGTCTCCCATTATGGGATACCAACATTTACTTTTTCTTGATCTTCTTAAGTCTCAACTACTATGAGTTTCATGTGGAAAAGTTGGAAGGTTTTGGAAGGGAACAGTTCTGTTTTTCTTCAACACATATCAGTGTTCTTGTTACTTTTCTAGTGATCCTTTTGGTCTTTTACAATTTGTGAATATGGCTCTTAGGTCAATGTGAAAGTCTGTGCATAATCAGCTAAAAGTTATTTTGCCATTCCTTTGTGCAAACCGCATAGAAATGGCAAAATAGATTAAAATTTTCTCGACTCGTGTCAAATAATCTTAAGAAAAGGCATGAGGCAGTGACACCTAATTACCTTCTAATTTTTAGATTTTTCAGCCACCAACGGTGCTAAGTCGCTCTCAGGACATCGTACATTTTTACCTTTGCGGAATGACCCACCGAATTTCCGAGTGATGCCGATAAGTCCCATCAACGATGTGCATAGAGGGCTAGACGGTTTCGACACACATATCGGCCGCTTCGCAAGCGGCGTTCCGAACAGGTGTTTCCATCAACATGTTTTCAAAAGCATCAGAATGAATGTTTATGCATCAGATTCCAGAATGCTCATTTCCACACAATCGCCGATACCAATTAAAGATGTGGATCTGAATGGAACTCCCGTTGTTGGCTCCCTGTTATCAAAGACAACGCAATCCGTGACTGGTTCAGAATTCAGTGTTTACCCGGATCATAGGTACTGCGCACCTATACTTCGAAGAACACAAGCTGGGTATTTCTGTAATTTAGGAAAGGATTATTCCTTGAAGCGACAAATCACGCTCGATTCGAATCCCATTTTCCGCAGACCTTCCATTTGCCACAACGACAAGAAAGCACAAGTGGGAAAGTTTGCTGAGTCTGTGATGCTACAAGAAACTTCTTATCATTAAGTTTTATTGGCGAGGAATAAATAGTACGTCTAAATTAAGCGTAATTTCAAGATCAACCAGCTACTTCCGGAAACAACATGATTGCAACAAACCGAGGCAATGTACTGCTGGAGAACTACCCACCTCCACCCTACGGAATCGCACCGAGACCAAAACAAACTCAAGGTAGCAACTAGAAACTGTTACTCGCTGTAAGCTGTATCTCGTCACTGATAAATGAATAAATAAATGCCGCATTTTTGTCTTGTAGGACACGATCTTTTGGACACCGATCGTCTAGGCTCTTGGTCGATGGGTAGATTCAATGAAGAAGAACCGAACTATCCTACTCCAGAACCATTCAGAGACACCACCACTATCGTAGCAAGTTCGTAGAAGGTTGTATTAAGTGCAACTTTTACGTTTCTATATGAATCCAATGCAAATTTCTAGTACTCCAAGAGAGGACTACGCGAGCGACTACTGGAACAGAAACGCCTTTCTTCCTTGAAAAAAGTTTGTGATCTTATCATTTTCGTTGTCTAGCGGTGAATAGTTGTAACGCTGGTCTTCTTTCCACTATTCCATCTTCACTAGCTTCGTTTTCGTCACGTTGTTTGACAACTTCAGTTGTTATCACTGATTGGCAGAGAATCAGAAGCGCGCCCCCATCGCATCCGCAAACTTGTCGGAAATTCGTTCTCTGCTAGTTGGTACGTCGAGATCCTGCGGACGATGCAGATGTGACCATGAAGGATGTGACGGTACCATCGAAGGTGGATCTCTGCCAAGTAAACAAGCAAAGCCTACTCTCTAGCGCATGTCATCATTGCGATGCGATCGAGACTGGCCACTCCGTCTGTCCAACGTCTTCGCCTCCGTAGCCTCGAGACAGCCATATCCATGGCATTCGGCACAGTAGATCGGTGCAGGTACAGCGACAGTTCTGTATAACTGCGAGGTAAGGCAGTAAGAGAACTTAATGCCAGGGAGCAGTACTGTCCCCAATCAAAATTCCTACAGTAGGTGCTTACGCAGGCAGTAGGTACATATACCTCTTCATACCTCGGAAGCTGTCGTCAGATGGAACCATCTACCCAGACAGTTGTCTATATCTTCCATCGGGAAGAAGGGCTAGCCCGTATCGCAGGCAGATCTCAATATTTACCATCATGTGCTTAGTCTTCTGAGGTGAACACCAGCAGATCGCTCCATGTGTGAGTTTGGCGCTCTAATCCATGTCTCAATGACTTTCAGTGAATGAGACAATTGACGTAGAGTAGCGTTCAAGTCGCAGACTTCTATAGATGATGATAAATGACAATGAAGATGAATAGAAATGGGGTGATTGGGTATGGAATTCTGGACATCTCCGCCCACTCCTCAGTTTATAGGTGTTTTGAAAAGGATTTAGATTAGCTGGACTAATCTTGGATGACTTCCTTTTTTAAGACGGCGTTTTGCCGGACCACGAACCTACGACTTCGTGGAAAGTGTGTTCGGAAGCCTTCTTCAAGTCAAAGAAGCCGAATTACTAGAGTTCTCGGTGTTCACAATGCTTATTCGGTAGGAATCGTGCGAAATAGCATCAGTGTTGACACAGTTGACGATGAACTCGCTCTGGCCTTTGAACTGCTTCGGAATGACCAATGTCGCGGATTCCACGCTTGTTAATGCCTTAGGGACCTCTGTACCAGTTCCTACTGTAACTGTGCGTATTTGGAGTTTGGTTGAAGTAAATACGAAGTTGGAGTAGTTATGCTTCCAAAATCGTTGCGTCCTCTCACATCGTTCTACTTTTGTCAATCCGAGAGTTCGTCGTCAATGTATTAGGATTTTTGGACGTTCTTGTTTTCACGGTGGTAGGACCTCAAGAACATATAGATGAAACGTTCGCCACGACAAACGTCGAGCTTATTGTCAACATAGTCAGCAACTTTTCTGCGTTTTTTGTTATTTCCACCAAATTTTGGCAGCATTTTCATTGAGGAAGACGCGATAGAGCTTATTATTTTTCTGGACTTATTAGACCTTCTTTTATTCTAACAAGAATTTTATCAGTGATTAAAACGTCAATAAGAGCATACCAGTCAATACCATTGCTAAAAAGTGTGAAGGTAGCGGTGATTTTCCATCCGTTTCATAGGAATTTAGCGGCTGAACATCATTTTTTAAACACACTCACACTAGCAACAGCTTCCTGACATAATAACATTGGGTCCCCTCTCCTTCGGTCCCCACTACTTGCTCCTATCCTGTGATTATCACAATGCTGATAAGATGCCAACGTTGGCGTTTTCAGCAGAAGCTTCTGAACGCAAGATATTATTAAAAGAGTCGATTCGTTGCCACCATTACAGGAATTGTCCCTTAAAAGTTGATTAAATTCATGTGAGCCACACTCATTTGTACTTCCCGGATAACTCATTTCGACGTGGTGGCAAATACACGCCTAGTCATTTTCCATTAAACACCAGCGAACCGCTGAAATTAGCAAAGATTTTGAAGACTTGTGTTACTGTACCTAACACTAAGGAATTGGGTATAGAATACTCACATTAACTAAAACCGACGCAATGAAATGTTTCAGCGAATACCGTTCTCCCCGAGTTTCGTCCTTATGGTAGTCCGCAGGAGATCACAGGAAGCCACAGCACTAGAGAAGTGTACAACATTAAACAGAATGGACGACCACGATTTGTCAAAATAGATCTCCTCAATGAATAACATTGGTTGTAAATTACACGTTGGAATAAAGAAAATTACCACCGAACACAAACAGTGGAGGGGGACATCTTGAACAGGTATGCCCTCCTTTTTGCAAGATGTAAAGGGACTACCCTGCCTACAGTCGGATCAAAACATGAAGCCCGGTACGATGGCTTATGCCGTTGCATTCGAAGCAGTGCGGTGGAGCATAGCTGTTAGGATCGAGAGAGGACCTTCGCTAGCACCATTCTTCATTTCAGTCTCCGATGGTATCACCTTGATTTCAACTGCTATCTCCGCTGGGTTGCTTCGAGTGCATTCGCAACTGCACGGTGCTTCTTATGGTTTTGACACTTCTATACTTGCTGCGCCCCACGTTTGGCCGCTGACTTCTAGTTGCGGCAGGCAGCAAACACCTCAACTGCCCAATGACAGTCACGTCAATTCACAATGATAAGCTGGTGTTTGTATTCGAGGTATTATAATATTAATATGTTATATTCTAAGTTCCAGCTGTTTGTGTTCAGGAGGCAGTCCTCTGACCGGCTCAGTCCCAACTGTTGCTGCAGAAATGCACTATTGTATATATCAGTAGAAAATTATGCTCATCCATTTGTCAAAGTATGGAAAGCGAAGGGAAAATGGTTTCAACCGATTTTTATTGCGAAAAAGTTCAAATGAACAGAGAAAAGTATCGCAACACGTGTGATGCAATTGAGCAAACCATTCGAGTACTTTGATATGGTTTTTGCATTGGCATATTCTGATGATAGTATGAGTATGGAAACAAAGAAAGGAGGTTTTTTTTTACAAAACTGGACTCACTGCCAAACTGGCGTTTCATTGGTGAGCGTGTGTGATTACCACGTGAACAGGCTGTCAGTGGGCCAAAGCAGGCGTATACGTGAATTTGCCCAATTTTCAAATTTGCAAATCTATTCGTTTTGCCTTACAAATACCGGCATTGTAAACTTAAGCTGATCAATTTTATCTTCCTTTCTCTTCTTTTTTAAGGACGGAGAAGCTCTTATTTCTAACCACTGTATTTCGGTTATATAAAACACATGTATGCTACTGCAGACAAAGCCACCACCAACTTATTTCTATATTCCTCTCCGACCTCGTGGAAGACCACATCATAAAATCAATCTATGTATTTTCTATCCATTCTTCATGTATAAATCTCATACCATCATTATCTCGGAGACAAACTTCCTCGTGGTGTCGGGATGTAGGCGAAGGGTATCAGAGAATACAGTCGGATCACCAGTTTACCCTTCCCTTTTCTATGGCAATACACTTGATAACTGAATGTGTAAAACTATCAAACTTGACGACGAGCTCACTGGAAGGAATGGAGATGTCGGGTTAAGAGCCCGGCGGCAACAGCAGCTGTTGGCGGTTGGTCGGACTGAAACTAGATGACGGTGACACTCAGCGGTCACTGCCTCGCACCGTATGCCTGTTTCCCTTTACTACAGTACATTCCTCTCTTTGGTATTTAGATACCCTCCAAATGTAGTACTGTCGCCCTTATCAAAAAAAAATCTGTGAAATCATTTACCAATGCTTACATTTTCAAAAAAATGAAAAGGCGTTGTTAGAGAAAGATGGATTTAATTCTTTGGCAGAAATTTACGGAAAGTGGCACTATTTTAATTCTTATCAACGGATTAAACGCGAACGATGCAAACGCCACAAGTTTGCAGTCTGGCTTTAGCCATACAGCAGAATGGCATCATATAACTCAAAAAGTTGGTTTAACGTGAACTTACCTCCTCTTTGAAAGGGAACATTTTGGTCGGTAATGTCGATGCTGATAGTAACGTAGTCCTGCAAATAAATGAAATACTCACTAGATACGGAGATTATCAGCAAGAAAGCACACTGATTAAACCTTTCCGAGCCTATCCTTTTAACTTGATTGCATGAGTAAGAAAATCGCGTAGATGAAGATAGAAAACGTTGAAAGCCTGAAAAAAGACGAAACAGATAATGACCACTGCATTTAACACAAATACAAATAATTCACATGACTTAATTTGCACAGTTCACACATTATCACCGAGCGCTAATGCCGCGTCTTCACCGAGGTGTGTCGTTCTTGAGCATAGCTCTGCCCAATTTTCTTGATCTTCAACAAGAGCTTGCACATAATCAATCCATTCGCCAGTATTCAAATCTAGCGTCGAGCTTAATTTGCATGTCCGTGTGTCCTCAGGTATTCTTTCATCACCTCTGTCAAAAATTCCCGTTTCCAGCAATGATGTTTTCTAACTTGAATCAGCGGGAACTCTCAGGACACACTGAACAAGGCGGTCGACAGGTCTCCTCACAATGTGAGCAAAGGAGCGTAGACAATTTTTGTATAGTCATTTTCGATGGATGTAATTCGCAGGCTGCTGCTTTACGCTCACATCACTATATCGTCGGGGTACTCGATATCGGTCAAGGGACACACCGTGTTGCCAAGTCGATGTCAGCAGTACATGTCTTTCGCAATGTGTCATGGAAAACCTCAGCGAAAAGAGAAGCTGAACATGAAGGTTCCTGCCACTGTCCCTGTCTCGCTTCTGTTACCAGTTCAAACGATGATGTACATCCGGCTGATGTTCGAACTGCAGCGGTTGTTGGTTGGTCCATGTCATCAAATAGGCTAATTTTCATGGTACTCCATCGGCGTACAGCAGCCAGAGAAAACGTCCGTGATGAGGAGGTCCAAAGAGGCTAGCTGCATTGGTTTTCAATACCGCTGCTATATTTTCGATCAACTTCCTTTCGGATAACACCTGTAGATCGGCCAGGCCGACTTTCAGTTCGCACGTTAGGATAAAGATAAGGTGTTTGGCGTTAGTCAATCCGCTTAGGATGCGCCACCACAATCACTTCAATTCGGAATCGTTTAAGGTTTACGAATGTGTAGCTGGTCTATACAATACCTGCGAGAGCTAACCCATGTGTCAAGTCAGTGTTTTTATCCTTCCAGACAAGACTGGTACCAATTTTATTGGAAATATGCCAACAGGTGGATTGTTACCTCGAATAAATGAATAACTTTGAAGAGACGCGAGAGATAGGCTGGCTGTTGTGTAGAAATTTGCGCTACAAAATGGCTGAAATTAGGACCTTGTTTTAAACCTAGTTGAAAAGTTGAGAATTTGGATTTTATTTTAAACACCTTGTAATTTATAATTTTTATAAATTGTTTAGTTAAATTCTATATCTAAAATCTTTAAACCCTACTTTTTTTTTGCTGTTAATAAATTTTTGCTTTTTTAAAACTAAATTTTAAAATATAAAATCTTTACGCAGCCAGTATTATTGCATAAATTACTTGGTAATATTAAACTGTAGCTACCTTGTACTAATTTAACCCTATTACGCCTGTAATGTTTTTTTGCTACTGGACAATTTTTTCACTAAGTAGCCCGTACTGTGATAAAATGTGTTTTAATTCTTCTACGCTAATGCAAAATAGACCTTTTCATTATCCTACCGTACATAAAAAAGAGGCATTTTTAGCCATCAATTATCGCATAGTATTTAAAGCGTGTTGCCAATTAATAGTGCTTATCAGTTTGTAATCGTGCATAAATAGTCTGCACTAACTACCACTTAGCCACGTACTTGCTTTTCATTGCGCTATGCTTTACTTTACTTGTGTTTAATTGTTAGCTTTGAAATTCGTTTGTTGTCTAGCATTCACGCTCAAGCACTTGAAGTATAGATTGCCTTTATGGTACTATACGAAGCACCTTGGTTGTTTATTTCTTTCTATAAATTGTAAAAATTTTAGTGTAGACTGTAATTTGTAATTTTTTTTGTAAACTGTAATTTTTAGTGCTTACTTATGGTTTGAAAAAGTGATTTTTTAAGAACAAAACTTTCGGTAGTTAATTACATTTAAATAATTGGTTTCCTATTATACATAAATTATCACTTTATTTATTATGATCATTTATTCAAGATTTCAATTGTTTTGTTTTGCCACCGAAGCGACTCCGACGTCATAAGACCAGTTGAGCACAAAGCTGGCCCATCTTCAGATTGGCTCAAAAGCGCATAGTTTCATTACCAGAACTATGAGAATGAATTTTAAAATCATTTTTTGGTTTGTGTACCTTTTATCTAAGTTTTTATGCTACATAGTCTCCTCAACTGCAACCGCGAGTCTTCTTCATCGTTTATTCGAATACTAAAAAATTTACTTATTCTATATCATTTATTTTTATATTAAAATTTTTATATTAAAACAGTACTGAATATGCATCATTGACATTTTTCTTCTTTGAGAAACTCTTCCATTTTAGTGCAGATATCGGACCTGAAAAAAGCCTTAGAATACGTTTCGTTGTGAATACCTTCTGATATGCGATAAAACATGCCATCACTGCTATCACCTTCAGTTTATGACGACCCCGTGAGGTTGAAGGCTTGGTGGTTAGGGCGATTGAGCGGGGCGATCGAACCTCCGATCGATTGTAGCCACAGCAGAAACTTTTACCGACTGCGGCACAACGCTACTGGCAAAGTTTCCCGCACGCCGCATTTGAAAGTGGTGCCGGCTGGCCGGGAAACTCGTGATGGCAAAGGATTTTGATATATACATGACACATAACTGTGCGGATTATATAGCTCGTACGTTTCAAAGCGCACAATCGAATGGCTGATTGCATTCGACACAACCGGACCACCATAAATAGTTAGATTCCTATACGCGACCTCCAGATTCAGAAAAACGGCTATGGACCAGATATGGAGCTTCTACTTCAGCACATCCACAGTGACTCGCATGATTAAACATCTGCAACAACAAATAATGACAGGAGATACGGCAAGAAATGTTGAAGAAGTAAGAAGAAGATAACAAAGGTCAGAATTGCAATTTCGCATATGATCACATCGGAAGATAAAGCGAATCGAAAAACACGACATGCAAGAGTTCACAACCATAAATTATATGCATATGAGAGACAAACAGACAAACACTTAAACTAAAAAACAAACATAGGAAAGAGAACTCACCTAACAAATGCCATGCAGAGAGCATGCAGCATGCATTGTACTAATTCCAGCCAGCAACAAACTTCAAATTGTGATCAAGTTAAGATAAGATCCGATGAACAAAGCCTCCGTGAACTTTATATAGAATGATGTTTACACTCTGACCTTGTTCTTTTATTTTCTAGTAGAGCTTCCCATCAACAAAGTTGAGAACCACATGTTTATCTGGAAACACCATCACTTTGAAGTGAGTTTCATTTTAGTTTATATATTTTGCAGAAGCGGCTTTTTCCCAATGCCTCCTAAAAAGGCAGTCACGTATGCGAAATTTTGTCTCTATTCCTTAGTTCATTTCAATTTCATAACTTCTTTGCTTTCAGGGATTCAGGGAAGAAAGTCAAACTTAACAAAAATGAAAAGCCAGAGAATAACCAAATGATCGACCCTGCTGGAAGTTTCGGTGGAGGAAAAGTACCAGAAAACGCAGATGCACAAATACGAGACACCAAGCCACGGCCAAAAATGGTCTGGTTTTTTAAACCACATATGACCATTACCAGCGCTCTCTGCTAGGAATTGTTGAGCAAACTAAATCGTCCATTTTTAAGACAGTCTTTGTCACATTCATAGAAACTTCAAAAATGCATGAGATAGTGCTGGTATTCAAGCGTGGGTCAAGCGTGTGATGGGGGAGGAGGTTGCAAGGGAAGGGTGTAGTAAGTGGATGTGCGGTGGGCAGTTGTGAATGGACGAGAACATGATAACCAGGACAAAATATTACGTAGTATTAGATAATTACATACATTATAAAACATTGCAAAGAACAATGTTGAATGATTACATAAATTACAAAATATTATTTTTAGTTTCAGGCGTATTACGGTAAGGAACATTTTGTTTTGAAAATGTATAACGTGGGGGACCATGCAGGATCGACACCACACTGAAACAAATTTTTGCGCAAAGAGATTGAAACTTAAAACTTCTTCTCAAGGATGAAGAAGTCAATCGTAAGTAGTTTCCATCAGTTTAAAAGTAGATTAGATGAAATTTAATTACCAAAAAAAAACTCAGAATCGTTGCACTAGTTAAGTCTGGAAGATGGCGAGTAACTTCGTTATAAGAGGACCAAAAGAAAATATTTTGGGCAGTTTTTCAGAGAAGGAGGTTTGCCCTAAAAACTGTCATGTCGTTGTTTTTCCACCTCTTGGTCTCTTTGTAAATTTCATATGACAAAATCTAAAATTTTCCGATTCTTTTTGGATTTGTCCCATCTAACTTTTAAGAGAGCCACGGTCGCTCGAGCAAACACGAATAATATTAGAACTAATATTATATACAACAGTAGTGAAGGTTGACGTGCACAGAATTTGAGCTTTTTGGTCATTAAATTTCATTGAATCCACTTTTAAGCTTCCGAAGACCACGTGTAATTGAATTCTTAATCTTTCAGAGGTTTTAAAATTCTAATTCTTTTGCAAAAACTCGACTGAGCGGGGTGTCGAACCTATGTCGTACCATTGTCATGTTGTGAGAAGAAGTTGTTGATTTTTTTTTCGATATTCCTCTGCACCTTTAATGTCCTTATGTTCTTTAATCAGTATTCAAACATATTTCATAGATTTCAAAATAAAAATAGAATAGAGTAAAAATTGAAATATTTCAGTTCCAATGTTTCAACAACATTCCAACAATTTCTTTTACTACTTAGTGTTTCTTCACTTCGGTCAGCTGTCGATTTTCTCATTTGCCACTTGTCCTTCGGCTGATTTTCGATTTTTCTTTTGGAGGGGGTCGAGAAAGTCGTGCTCATCACCACCCTTAGCTTTGGCCCGACCAGACTCATCACGCTCTATTCTCCACTGTTGGTGTGTGAAAACAAACCAGCACCACGCCACTTGGTTCAAATGTAAGATGAACTGACTCTTATGAAATGTAATGTATGTAGTACATGGTTCGTGCATGCAAGATTGGATCCACTAGATGATTTTGTGCGGTCGGATTGGAAACTGGGCGCTGAGTTATAGAAGATTGGCAGGGTCAAGAGCTCGATCAGTGATAATTTCTTTTCGCTCCTTCAGAAGAGACTCACTTTTGTTTAAACGTTCATGGCTGGATCAGGGGGAAAACCCGAGTATAACCGTATCCTTTGGAGGTACAGCCTCTACCCACAAAAAGGTGGTAATCTGCTGTTGATGGTCTAGGAATGGGATAAAATATATGGAGTTCCTGGTGTCAAAGCAAGTTATTAACGCCAGGACCAACGGTCTTCGACTGTAACAACAAACCGGAGTCGTTTTCCAGCATAACAACGCCCGGCCAAACACGGCAAAGCCGGCTCATTCCGAAACGTGCACAACTATGACTGGTCGGTGATCCTTCAGCCTGCTTATTGCCCAGACCCCTTCGACTATTGGTACTTCAGGTACCTCCAGCGGTCCTGGGTTGAAACACGTTCGACACTGAGGGCAAAGTCAGAAAAGTACTCGGCGGCCTCTTAGAGTCCCAGGCCCAGTCGTACTGGGGAGAAAGAATCAACAAACTGCGATGCGGTGAATGGGGACATCTCATCTCAGACGTCCAAATCTGTTAAGTTCTGAAAGTATTGTGCTGAAAAATGACGCATTTGTTTGTTTTTCTATGTGTAATGAAGTTTCAGAGAGACGGGTCCCACGGGCAGGATTGGTGCCCCGGCGCCTGAAAGCGATAAGATGAGGTGAGACGGATCTACGAGATCGCATAGGTGCGTCTGCACTAGAGTGGGATTCCATAGCACGGAACTGGTTCGACGACGTCAAAAATTGCAATCTGCGGGATTATTGTGCACCAGTACCGCGCAATACGATCAAGTGGTTTTGTTAAGAAGTGTATGCTCCCTGAATTACGCCGTATCCCTCTTTCAGAAGGAAAATACATGCATGTAAACAGCGGCTTAAATGGAAGTTAGCGTTCTACGTGATCCGAGAAAGCATCCTTATCGTCCTTAGAATGATGATGGCTTTTAGGTCATTTCACAATTGCATATCATTCCTTCTTGATTGCTAAGTAGAAAGGCGAGATGTTTGTCTAATACTTCTGAATATGTTTTCAAATTGCTGTGGTTCTGAAAGAGTAAAGATGTAAAATTAAGTAAATGAATACTCTGAATGTTTACTAAATGTAGAATATTCAGAGACATTTATTTATCAAAATGAATACAAGAAGACGTAGAAAAAATCTTATGATCTTATAAAAAGAGCGGAAGAAACTTTGTTTGAAAAAACAATTTTAACTCTTTGGAAATTTGTAGCAAGCGCTATGAGTTAACAAGCACATATCACATGAAACGCACTAAAAAAAACATGCTTGCAGATGCCCCCAGGGGAACAGCAATACATGCCGCACCAGCAGCAAGTTCCTCAAGTTGCACAATGTGCGAGAGGTGGAGCAGTAGTGGTGAGCTGCACTATAAATAATGCGAACCATGAATGATGAGAATAAGAACTTTTCTAGGTGGCAAAGTGGGTGCAACGAGCCTTGGACATGGGTGTTGATGCGCTACGTGGCGAATACCGCTCTCTTGCTAAATACACATCGCCAGATATGACATGGGAGGCGTTCAAAGCAAACCAAGAGGCTGGAAGGAACAGGCAACTCTTACCTGTTTCTAGTTTCCGCGTCTTTGCTTAAATATATATGATGCAGAAAATTCAGGTATCAAGATGTACCTTGCCAAGACCAACATCGAATAGTCCTGAAGTGGCCTGGAGCTCCAACAGACTATGTCCATGCAAACTACGTAGGGACCCCGGTGTCTGAAAAAAGATTCATTTGCACACAAGTGAGACCTCGCATTGATGTCTGACTAATGCCTCATCTCGCTTATTTGCATGTACGCAATGAGACCCGAAGGTGCTCGCAGATCTATGGGGAAGAATTGCACTTGCACGCCTTCTAAAGTTGATCCCTATAAACGATACGTATGTTTATGTGAAACGCATTTCGACAGTCAAGTTGGGAAAGGCCAGAAGGCAATTTCACAGTATGCTCCCAATTATTTCTCATGTCAGTACTACAACTCTGTTGCTTTTTTTTTAGAGACAAGAACGGCTCTCCACTCTAAAACATCAATTCTAATCCACAGTTAGGACATTCCACCACTTGTAACCTTATATCGTCCTTGTGTCACATGAACACACATATGTATACACTCGGAAATTTCAATCTCCTTTGATTGAACTTATGAGTTTATTTCGTACAGAGCGAAATCAAAAAAACGTCACCTACATAAACTAATGTTCTTTTTCTACTGGGCATAATACCGTAATACCGTAGTTTCGTATGCTATATACGAAGAAATATAAACAGTATATATGTTAGATTGATAAGAAAGTCTTGCCAGTTTTGTCAATTTTTTAAATTTTTTTATTCAATATACACTAGCAATCGATAAGCATTGTTAGGCATTTAATTGTTCCACCTAATGGGGCACGTCAGCCATCCTGTCCTCTCAGAACTGGGGATGCTGGGAGTGGAAGAAGTCCGGTACCGCCGAACAATGTCTTCGAACTTGGTGAAATTTTTGTTAGATATGACTGAGGTGGGGTACTCTTTTTGGCACTGAGTTTAAGTGACAGCGGTGACCTTGTGTTCTTGCGGAAGCAGATCGTAGTAGAGCATTCCATTCGAATACCAGAAGCAATAGAGGAGGCCTTCTTAGGATGCTTGTCCGATTTGGCTTGTGGGTCCGTTCCTCAAGGGAGCCGTACGGCAAGATCTGAATTGGAATCGTAGAGTGCCCAACTCTCATCTTCAGTAACCAGGTCTTCGAAAAAAATCCTTTCGATGCGGGCGGAAAAGGAGAGACTGGCAGGAGGACACGGAAGTACCGCATGCCATCCGTTAATATATGACGGAACCGTTGAGTCAGCACCTTTCTGTAGTGAAGAGCAGGAGAATGAGGACTGCTTAAAGATAGATTAAAGATTAACCTTAAAGATAGTTTCTCTTCCCACAAAACAAGCGAACCAGCGGTGGACATTCTTTATTGTAGCGGTGTCCTGCAACGAGCTGTTGATGTTGATGTCGTCGCTCCAATGCCGCGATACCGTTCATAGAAGATGATGGCTCATAGCTGCTCTTGTGAAATTGACATATTGCTTAAAGTAGGAGAAAGGCACCCGGTTACATATCTTCTGCATAGAAGCATCGAGAATATTCTACAACCCCTTGATACACCACAGGCATCGGTTACGTATCGACTAAGAAAGTTGTGGACAGTTACAAAGACCCTGACAAGAACTTCTTACCAACCCAATATTTACCTTGATCACCTTGACTCCCATTGATCTTCGAACTGGTCGAGCGGCGCCAGTAATTCTTCCATTTGTCCCGATCGCGTGCCAGAGTCGCCAATTGGTTCCTCCTTTCGCGTGGGACGTGAAGAGCATCATAATTTTCTTTGAAGGACTTCGTGAAGAAATCTGACCATCGAGTCGGCGGTCTTCCTATAGTGCGCCTAATATCGCGGGGAACCCAGTCGCTCGCGGCTCTGGTCCAACTGTTGTCATCAAAGCGCATCACGTGTCTGGCCCACCTTATTTTAATTTCCTTGGCAAACGCGTCTCTAATCTTTGATCGCTGACGTAGGAGAGAACTTCGAATCCCGTCCCTCACTTGCGTGAAACGGGATACTCCTAGCATCACTCTCTCAATTGCGCGTTCACTGACGTTCATCGCTTTTCTTCCTGCTTGCGAAATGCCCAAAGGAAAGCATAGGTCAAAGCAGGAAGTACGGTGGTGTTGAAGAGGTGAGCACGGAGCCGGGTGTTCCTGGTCTTCTTCACTACATCCTCGATGCTCGTATACGCTCCCCAAGCCACATGTCTCCTCCTGCACAACTCGGAGGTCAGGTCGTCCATCATGTTCAATTACCGACCCAGATAAACGCAACTGGTGCACTCGGATATGTTCGCTCCGTTAAGCGTGGGTGGGGCATCCATCCCATCCGTTACCCATGAACATCGTCGTTTGCAGATTCAGCTGAAGACCGATGCACCCACATGTTTCGTCGAATTCTAGGTTAGGGCTAGGTGTTATCAGAACGATGTCATCAGCAAAGCGCAAATGGTGTAGCTACCGACCATCAACCTTCACTCCCATGTCGTCCCATTCCAACTTTTGCATTGCGTTCTCGAGGGTGGCTGTAAATATATTGGATGAGATTGTATCACCCTGTCGGACCCCCTTCTTCATGTCAATGATGGCTTTCTTGTAGAATGGCGAAATTCCGGTCGAGAAATTGCTGTACAACTCTCGAAGTCTCTTTATGTACTGAGTAGGGGCACCCTGGTTGTCCAAGGCTTCCATGATCTCTTCCGTCTCAATCGAGTCGAAGGCCTTCCTCAAGTCGATGAAGGTGAGACAGAGTGGCATATTGTACTCTCGTGATACCTCGATGAGTTTCGAAACAGTGTGAATGTGGTCAATCGCGCTGAATCCTTTTCCAAATCCTGCTTGCTCGCATGGCTGTCCTTCATTAAAGACTTTTTCAATCCTATTAAGGATCATTCTTGTAAAGAGCTTGTAGATGACGGACAAGAAGCAGATTGGGCTATATTTGCCGATGTCATGTGGATCTCCCTTCTTATACAGTCTTGCTGGAGCTCCACTGTTTGGGGAAAATTGCATACCGACATGTTACGTGCAAAGAGCCAGGGTGTTGATGAGTGCTGGCGGAAGATTCTTCAGGTGTTCTAGTCTTATTCTGTCGGGACCGGGTGTCGTACGATTTCGTCCAAAATACTTCCCAGAGGTTCTCCCGTCCGAAATACAACATGATAGCATGTCGAATTTCAGACGGGAGAACCTCTGGAATGACATGTCCGTCTTCCCTCAGACGGTGAAGAGGCAAGTGGACATGGCTGTCGAAGAGATCAGAGTAGAAGTCGTAGATGATTTTCTCCATCCCTTCTCGATGCAATGGCTGTTCCCTTTGGGTTCCGGAGAGCAGTCATCCTCGTCTTGCGACTGGCGAAGTCTCGACGGACATAGCGGATGTTTTTTCCGCCTCTGCAGCTTTAACCAGCACTGCTGCTCTTCTCCCTTTAATGTCTTCCTTTATCGCCTCTCTGCAAAGCCTTGCGAGCTCGGACGTGAGTTCTTGGTTCCCTGCGGCTCGTGCTGCTCCACGCTGGCGTAGCATCTCAAGAGTTTCAAGAGACATGCGTCTCTTGCTCCTGCAGTCGTGAGCTGTTCAACGAGCCGGTCGTATTCCTCGTCGATGTTGTCCATTGCAGAATCGTTCCAAAAGCCGGCTAACGTAGCGAAGAGATCCCAGATAATGATAGTTCTGGGGTTTCGCGTTAAAGCAGGGCCACCACGTGCAGGTAGCAATCAGACTCGTATACGCGGTCCCTTGGATATGTTATAAGATGAAAAACCAAAATAAGCAGAAACTAAGCCAGTGGCTAAGCTCCTGCTTATTTTCAAAATTTCCTTCGGTTCTCTTCGCACAGCTTTTTTTGCTGCCTGACCGGCACCTGGTGCCCACATTTCAGTGATAGAGAACGCCTGTCGATGTCGGTGCCTATATTTTTTTGACTTCTAGTTCCCTTATTTTAGTCTATATTTTTTCATTCGAAGATACGGAAATAGTTTAAATACGATATTCAAGCTTTATAATGATGTTTTACTCTTCATTCAAAGGTCTTTGCTCTAATTTTGAAACGTTTTTCAAAAAAAAAAAGGAACAAAAAAACGGAAGAACGCTTTCAAGTAAGTGTTCGCAATTAAACTAATTTTAATCAAATAAGCAGCAGAAGCCTTGCAAATCGCAGATGCGTTGCATTGTTTCTCGTGCTAAACTGCAGTTGGAGAGACCGATGTAAACAAGGGTGTTTCCATGCTTTGTTGTGATGAATACTGTTAAATGAGCGTGATCTTAGCCTTACTTCCTACGTGGTAACGCGCCGCATCAACGGGCGAAAGGTCGAAGAACCGTGATGTCTGTATTACAGTCTATTCAAGTAAAACCAATGAGTAGTTTGGTTAGGAGGTCCGGAAAATTCATGCCATGCTGTATTTAGTTAAACTGGGTGGTTGCATCCTTGCATCCGGCAGCTTCATGCATCTGACTTAAGGTTCCAGACTAATAAGCCATTATATCGACTGTTGATGCGCTTGATACAGGAACAGTTGAGGAAGAAACAAGCATAGCAACCCAATCTATTTTTATTGTATTGCATTTTTATTTATGCAGACTCAGGGTGCAGAGGAGGTACCTACGGTGATCATAGCCTTTGAATTGATTCCAATGATTTAGAAGCTCTTTTTTTTGAGAAAAATATGTTGCTTACATATTCCTGTTCAATTCCTTTACATTAAACTGCAGTATACATTGTCACACTTTAGTTTAACTGTGTATGCCCAATTTTGAAAATGTTGCGGTAAGCAGGAGCGCTAGAAGAGGACAAAGCTTCCGCTGTTTTTTTTTTGTTTGACGTCGAAAATCGGGATCGCTCAACCACCGACTGTGGTAACCTGGCCAAGCATTTCCCTGACGAGAAGCCACTGCTTTGACAAGGCATACGAGTATAGCCAAATAAAAACCATTTCCCTTTTAGGTCACCACACAGATTGTCCTTCGATGAATACACCTTCGATGGAATGATTCAGCATAGGTTTTTCTAAGATAGTACTTTTTTTTATTTATAGCAACTTTAGGGACCTCTAGACAACACTGTCACTGAGTTTTGGATGATGGTATTGCAGGAGGAGTCAGAAACCATTGTTATGCTCTGCAATTGCATTGAAACGGTAAAATCAGTCAACAGTCAACTTTGTTTCCGAAAATTTCAGCGAAAAACCGACATTATTTTGCACCAACTAAAGGAAATCGAAAGTAACATCTACAGCAGTTTTGGATCTGAAGTAGTCCTATGAATAGTCTGCTGTTTTTAACTCTTGAAGGTGCAGTAGCGGTTCTGTTCACTATACTGCATAATGTTAGGTTTTTCCATTGAAAACCACTGTATTTGTATTGATCTTTTGAAGTCGAGAAAAGTGAATACCAAAAGGTTTCTGAAATCGGACATTAACTAGACGTTGACACCAGATAACACTAAAAGGGTGCAGAGTGGCTGAACAAAAACTATTTAGTGAAGGCGAGAGACTTTCAGGGTAAAAATAAATGTTCACCGTATTGGCCAGATCGCGTCGGAGATACAAAAACCTTTTCAGGAATAGAAATCACCAATCTTCAGGTGAGCGCTGCTACGCTCCTCCTACGAGAAACAGGATTTTTTTTTGGTTGCTAGATGAGGTCAATGTCTTCCGATGAACCATCTGTCGTTCTCAGTATACTTAGTATAAGATTTACAAAACTTGATGGTACACCTGAAATACGGGAAGTTAGACACTACCAATGGTTGGATTGGCCAGACCGAGGAGTACCGCCGGTTCGGCTTACCAGTATGGTATGATACTACGGCGATTTGTGATACCAGTAGCGAGGATAACCAAATGCATCTCTAAGGAACTCCTGTCGCGGATTCGGGGAACAAAAAAGCCTATCATCGTACACTGTTCAGCAGGAATCGGTCGTACCGGAACAATTGTTGCCATTGAATATATACTAGGTAATTAGGTGGAGGTTCAAATAACACCAAAGTGCTATTTCATTCTCATTTAGAACGCATGCAAGCAGGAGTTGAATGTGCAACGATGTGTGATTTATTAAAAGAACTTAGAAATCAGCGTGCGTATACTATACAGAATGATTTGGTTAGTCTCCTTCTTTCTGAACACTTCCAAAATGCTCATTTTCATTTCTGAATTTCGTAGCTCATATATCAAAGTAAAACGTTGTTGTTTCCAAATATTATTTAAAAGCAGGATTAATTTATATTTGCTCTTATGTTTTGTAGTAGTGTGCCTGCGAGGTTTTTAGATGGAACCTTTATTTGCCTGACGTTTCGGCTTTTTCGCCGTCTTCAGAGGCCTAAATAGAGGATGACTGGAGCAATGCTACGTTTATTCCGCCAAGTGCCACTCACACTACCGTAGGTCAGTGTTTCGATAATCGTTAGGGTAGTGAGAACAGAAACCTGTCTACATTGAAAATGGTCTTACGTGTTGCTCCACCGGATGTGGCGCGGCTGATTGCACGCACTTGTCACTCAGTGTACCAGCGAATGAGTATTACTACGTGTAGATCACCAGCAACGATATAGATGATTTGATCTACACACAGAATATCAGGCGGTTATAGGTCACAGAGCGGTACAAGTGGCAAGAACTCATTCGTTATCGACAAGCATTCATTTCTATTATTCATTGAAGGGTTTCTTTTAAGAATAAAAAACGCCTCCAACGTCTTCCTTGCCGATATTTCTGTCTCGTGAGCCAGTATAACGCATTTCACATCGTAATCGTTTCCATCGTGGGCGTGATGTCTGTGCCTTTCTAGTGGTGTTATCAAACTTTTTCGTCGCTTTCCTGCCATGTGTTCATTAATCCTCACTCCAACATTCCTACCGGTCTCCCCAACGCAAGTTGCATTGCATATCAAGCACTCAATCTCATATATTACCCCCATTTTTGCGCAGTCGCCTGTTTTTCCGTAAGGACAAATAACACATCTTTCACAGATGCAGTATCTATCATATAGTCTGTTTCTAACAAGTTGGCTTTTGATGCTTACATTTGGGATATTCACCAAGATCACGTCATCTTGTAATTGTGCTTGGATAATGCTGCGCTGAACAGCGGCACTGACACTGTCAGAGATAAAAGGAAGACAAAGAGAAATTTTGTTTTTGCGCGGAACATTGCTATTTACAGTGCTGGTTCTTTCTGTTTTCACTACCCTAACGATTATCGAAACACTGACCTACGGTAGTGTGGGTGGCACTTGGCGGAATAAACGTAGCATTGCTCCAGTCATCCTCTATTTAGGCCTCTGAAGACGGTGAAAAAGCCGAAACCTCAGGTAAAAAAGAGTTCCACCTAAATGCCTTGCAGGCACACTATCACAAAATATTTATTTATTTATTTATTTATTTATTTATTACGCTCAATGGCGTGCCCAGAGCCCCAACGTCAGGCAAATAAAGGTTACATCTAAAAACCTCGCAGACACACTATAACAAAACACAGACAGAATATGCCGAGGTTTCAAGACAAAAGAACATTCGAATTATTTGCTCTTATATTCTTTTGAAATCCCTGACCAAAAATCACCCATGAAGTCACGTTTGGTTCGCTTGGCGTGTCTGTCTTTTTTTTTTCTGCGAAATCACGTTGCCGTGATAGAAGTTTTGTACTAAGTTCTGGAAGGGGCTTTATCTCACAGCCATCACTTCGCGTTCCATCTAAAAATGGTTGTAGCTTAGTCGAATTGAAGACCAGCAATGGCAGTCCAGACGGAGCTGCTTGGGTTAAGCAGTGAAATTTGGGAAGAAATAAGTGCTTCTTTGGTCATCTACAAATTTTTTTTTTGATTTGACTTTGATGTCAAAGATTTTGATGACTTAAACATTAATCGCTGTCATTTTCTACTTGTTTGTTTCCGGTTTAACTCACTCACTCACGTCACCTTTAACAATATTTGTGAGCTACACGTTTTTTATATGATGAAAATTAAAAAAACAAGAAGTTTTCGTAGATCCCAAGATGTTCCTAAGCCTTTCACGGTTTAAAAGCATCACTCCACCAATCTGGGGTGGTACGGATTTCCTGTAGAGTATTCGTATACGGGATCGTAGATTATTGAGAGAAGGGTGATTCCGTCCATTTCTTCCTAATTGCCGTAGGAAATGGCCCGGAAGATACGGCTTCGGGCGTTCCGGCGCACTATTTTCCACAAGGAGTTCGATTGGAGCGTGCCAGCCTTGTGCACCGTTTTTTACGGCAATTTTTTACGGGAAGAAGTGAACGGAATAACTCCCTTCTCCATAATCCACTTTCCCCTGTAAAAAAATATTACACCTGAAATCCGCACCACCTCAGATTCGTGGTATGATGCCTTTAAGTAGAAAAATGACTGCCATTTTAGCAATACCTCTACATTCATCGTGTTATACTCTGTTATTTCCTAGAAAAACATAAAAGCAGGTAAGAAAAATACTGTTGAACGTTTGTTTTGGTAGTAAAAAGTTGAAGCCGAACATCTGCGTGACTTGAGCTGTATTGTATCACGATTTCGACGTGGTGCACAACCCACAGCAAAAGTGGGGAATCAGGAAAGTAGATTGCGGAACCCAACATAGTTCCACTCCGATACGCTGGCTTTAAACGCATCACCCCACGAATCTGAGGTGGTAAGGATTCCAGGCAAAATATTCGTAAACGGGATTTTAGATTATGGAGAGGAGTGTGATTCCGTCCATTTCTTCCTAATTACCGTAAAAAACGGTCCGGAAGATGCGGCGCGTGCACAAGGCTGGCGCGCTCCAATCGAACTCGTTGTAGAAAATAGTGCGCCGGAACGCTCGAGGCTTCCAGGCCGTTTTCTACGGCAATTAGGAAGAAATGAACGGAATCACCCTTCTCTCAATAATCTACGATCCCGTATACGAATACTCCACCGGAAATCCCTACCACTCCAGATTCGTGGGGTGATGCCTTTAAACGCAGCACACCACGAATCTCACGTGGTATGGGTTCTCGAGGGAAAAGCTGGAGATGGAGACGTAAATGTGGGATTCGGAGTGGTTCCATCCATCTCTCCCTAATCGTCGTAAAAACGGCGTGGAAGACACTGCCTTTTAAGACGATTTTACTCGTAGGGCACTGCCCTTATGTGGGCGCTCCATTGAGCTGCGCGGTCAAAGACTGATGATGCTTCTTTACCTGCCTATTCAAGTAAAAGCAGTGAATAGGGTTCTAAGGGAGACCGCATTGTCCACACCGATAAGGGATCGTTCTAACGCATCTCAAAGGAACTAAAGCGGTTTCCACGCCGTTTTTTTACGACGATTAGGGAGAGATGAGCGGAATCACTCCAGCTTCCCATTCTTCAACCCCATCTCTAACTTCCCCTGATGAATTTATACCACGCTAGAATCGTGGCATGCTGCCTTTAAGAAACTGTCTGCGTCAGTGACGTATGTAGCACTTAAACCGATGCAAATGGCAGGAATTAAGCTCACAACCACTCACGACACTTATATCGCACTGTAGACTAAGTTGACTGCACCATTCTATGATGTCAATGAGCGCGGTTCGTCCTCAACATATTTGTTTAGTACAGTTCAGTGAGAAACAAGGTCTTTGACTTCCGCTCTAACAATAGTCTGCACTTTTCAATTTTTCCCTAGATATGAGTCCATTTTGACGGAAGAAAACAAGGCGAAGTATGCTAAATTCATCAACGACTATAACATTGCCACAGGAACGCAATAGCGAAGAACCCGGCTACCTGACTTTGGCAAATTCAAACAATAAACGGACGAATTTTTTTGTCCACGATATAATAAATGTATGATAGTGTCCCTATCCACTAATAATTAATAAATAAATCTCAGATGCATCGACTACATGTTATGTTTCAAATAAAAGACATGTCGCAGAAATGCGCAAAACTTGGAGTCGTAGTAAATATCGGGAGCAACTTTTAGAGCAAAGCTCCGAAAATTTTCCTCATCTCCGACAAAACTTGAGCATGTGTATACCTTATCCAAAATTACACTTCTTCAATCCTAGATCTCCACAGTAGATTGTCCATCCCTTCTGCATGACATAATAACCATACCTATGTTTCCGACGCATATTTCTATTCATGGGTGTTTTACTAATGCCCATTAGTATTGTTTGTGTGTGATGTAGGTGTAAGTGTTGAAGAAATAGGAGCTAGTTGCCGTACGGAAGACATCCTCAGGCCACCATAAACTCGATTTTTTGCACTTTTCTTCCTAATCTCTCTTTAGCAGCATAGTGTTGAATGAGATCCTGTCCATAAAGATTTTCACAACGGTTAAACACCGCTCATCACTCTTCCATACTAATATTCGGTTTCATAGAAATGGTGCAACTCTAAGAAATTCGATGTTCCTCGTGGACAGCCTTATTTCGAACGGTCGCGTGCCTGCAGTGGAGAAAAACACAAGCACCTTGCTTCAGATAGCAAGACGAACCTTTGTGCTAAGCCGTGCTAAATGTGTTGACGTTAAATTTTTTCATTGTCTTAGAATACATTGTTCTCTCACCAAAGATGATGTGTTGGTTTACTTCAAGCGTCAGATGCAAGTCCAGACATTCGCGTCGGTATAACTGTTGGATTGTCCCGTTTTGTGGAATCAAAGAACGAACAAGAAAACGAAGGAAGGAAAGTTTGACACATCACATCTCAAAGTTTATGGTAGCACTCCTAGTCAGTGAAGTCATCTTCTCTGACAGCATAGATCTATAACATGCGGCGCACATATTATAAGACAAGACCGAATGCACATCAATATTGAAGCAGTCTTTTTCAAGACTTGTGGCGCTCACTTTTCTCGATCAAAGCGATGAGTTTAGGTCCTGAAGTGGAGCACGTATCGTAAACTTCTGCCAAAGAATAGAAAATCCATCATAACGATGAAGACAAGAGATGTTGCACCAGTTCACATGAACTGCTTTCAGCTGTCCAGGTGGCCGTGGGTATGGGTGTACCATTTCTAAATACTGAGTAGGTGCAACAGAACTGAAACACACAAAGATCGAGAAACGGCACTAAGTGTACAGCTACCACAGCCTTCACAGGCATTAAATAATTCTTAGCACCCGTGTACATTTGTTTTCTCTTGATCCTGTCATGTAGTAGCAGTGCACTCTAGCTCTACTGGTCCTATCTTCTGACACGGCCCACCAATGTGATGCTCTGATAGCGATCTCTGGTCAGAAGCAGTAAGCCCGAATTGAACTAACACATGCACGATTGGACAGAATTGTAAATCTATACGATCGATGAGAGATCCATGATAGCGAAAATCGCATGGTTGTTCGCTTGTTCAAGGACCTTAAATACTTAGGAGGGGCAGGCTATGCAAACACATCGATCCCTCAACTTTGAAAGTCTCATCGAGAACTGGAAGTCAGTATGGAGACTACAAATGTTAACTGACAGCCTCTGTAGCCACAAAGATCCTCTAACTTATGTTTTCTGAAAACAAGATACTGAACGACGCAAGAGAATTCGAGTTCCACGAGTTACCGGAAGTACCTGGTGCCACAGAAAGGACTCCTGAAGATGATTAACAGCCAAGAAATGTTACGAAATCTGTTTCACATCCAAGAATGGGAAAGTTGGATTAAAAGTGGGGGCTTCACTGACCTTTTTTTGTTGTGTCATCCTTAAGAATTCCATCGCATGCATTCTTAAATGCACCGCTTTCTTGTCTACCTCTCCGAAAAAAACGATCGCAATCTACCGAAACGAACAGCCAATTAAGAGGGATTCGTAGAAATAGAAAAGCAAATGAGTCTCTTCATTGCACTCTTATTCACATCACTCTCATGGTTTATTGGGCGCGTTCCCTACCCACTTCCACTTCTCTCCATAGAAATTCAGGAACGTGTATTTTTCTTTCGTCGTCTTCGCTACCGTTGATAAAAGAGACTCTAGCAGTTCAAATGTTCTCTTGTCTTGAAACGTCGGCATATTCTGTCTATATTTTATCCTTTATCTGGATCAGGTCTTACCTAACCAACAGGTTTATGACTGTTAAAGTTGGACATGCATATTCTGATAAATTCCATTGTAAAAGCGGTGTACCTCAAGGTGAGGTACTTTCCCCTTACTGTTTCTTTTATACATTTCTGACTTGCCAGCTTGTCTAAGAACTCCTCATAATATCACAGCACAATTATATGCTGATGATATTAAAATTTATTGTATCTACAGCTCTGAAAACCGGTATGCAATGTGCTCCCAGTTACAATCTACCGTTGATAGTATTGTTCTCTGGGCCTCCAATTGGAATCTCGCAATTAATCCTACCAAATGTTGCGTATTGCATTTTGGAAACGGCGACTCAGCAAACTATATGATAAACGATATACTGTTAAAAAAATGTGATACCACTGAGGGATCTTGGAGTTTGGTTCAGCTCTTCTATGAAGTTTTTCATCCACATTGAATATATCTTAAAAAGAGCATTCACGGTTCTATTCACAATCCTTTGAAATATTCACTGCAATGATCCTAAAATCCTTACGTTGTTATATAAAACTTTTGTTTTACCTCATTTGGAATACTGCTCTCAGATTTGGATCCCCTATGCCAAAAGATACATCACTAAGATTGAGAACGTTCAAAAAACCTTTAAGAGGCTAGTTTTTATTAGAATTGGTTATGAGTACCAAAACATACCCAACTACGCTGATCGATTGAAGGCATTAGCATTAAAACCCTTGTTTTACAGAAGAATAATCTCTGATTTAGTATTTTCCTTTCGAATCCTCCGAAACAAAACTAAACTGTCTCCCAGCAAATACTGTTTGGACCTAGCAGTACTAGAATAGGGGGGTTTGGAATCTATAACAGAGACCTTGGCAGAAAATCTCCACACCTCTCACATTCGTTCTTCGTTCGTACCGCCAAATGGCTCCGTCTTCTTCCCCTACATGTGCTCATGGCCGAAAGCAGCAGGATTTTTAAACGAAGGCTGAGTCAAGTTGATTTAGTTCAACTTTTTAATATCGAAATTCCCCAGATTCTCGCTTCCTTTTTCAGCTTCTTCCGATGGACAGTTCATCTCCTCATCTTCCTCAGCAAAAATATCAGTTCGTATGGCATCCTAAGCAAGATCGCCTACTCCCTGCTTTCGATTTTCCCTGCTTTCCTTCGATTTCGTCTATATTTGTCCTTTTGGTGCCCTTGTTTCGTCTTCGGTGTTGTATTTTGCCTTATTATTCATGTAACTAGTAGCTTGACTGGTTCTTCTTTTGAACTTTTAGCTTTCTTCTATTTGCTTCTACTTTCCTAGCAGGGATCAGTCTAATGCGTTCTGATGCGCAGTTTCTATGCGCAGTTCCTTTAACATTTAGTTTGGAACTTCTCTGCACTGTTGTTATTCCCCTTTACTTCTTTATCTAGCCTGTAATATTAGTGCTTCCTTTTCTACTCACCGGTTGAGCGGGGTGAGCCAGTATACCCGCTTGGCGGTGTTGTACCTATTAATTTTATGAGGGCATCTTGCTGGCTGATGTGATTGGAAGCTACTAATTCTTATAGCCTATCTGTACTTTCTTATTTCCCAATAGTCTTAATCCCCGCCCTGCCGAGTTTATGTGCTTTTCGAAATTACTAAATTGTCCTCTGCTTTACTGTTCGCATGACTTATCCCTGCTTATTCTCATTCTACCCTTCTCCTTGCTAGATTTTCTATTGTTTATTTGTATTCATTCCTTGCCTCTTACTCTGGGCACGCCATTGAGCGTAATAAATAAATAAATAAATAAATATTTTGTGATAGTGTGCCTGCAAGGCATTTAGGTGGAACTCTTTTTTTACCTGAGGTTTCGGTTTTTTCGCCGTCTTCAGAGACCTAAACAGGGGATGATTGGAGCAATGCTGAGTTTATCCCGTCAAGTGCCACACTACTTTGGGTCAGTGTTTCGATAATCGTCCAAGGTAGTGAAAACAGACCCGATCTACATTGAAAACAGTCTTACGTGTTGTTCCACCGAATAGATGATCTCATATTCTTGCTTGTCGATAATGAATAAGTTCTTTTCAGTTGTACCGCTCTGTGATCTATGACTGGCTGATATTCTGTGTGTAGATCAAATTATCTATATGCTGATGATCTACGCGCAACAATACTCATTCGCTGGTGCACCGAGTGACAAGTGCGTGCTACCGGCCGCACCACATCCTGTGGAACAACACGTAAGACTATTTTCGATGTAGATGGGTTCGGTTTTCACTACCTCGAACAATTATCAAAACACTGACCTATGACCACTGAGAGTGGCACTTGATGGGATAAACGTATCATTGCTCCAACCATCCCCCAGTTAGGCCTCTGAAGACGGCGAAAAAGGCGAAACGTTAGACAAATAAAGAGTTCCATCTAAAAAAAAAACCTCGCAGGCACACTATTTCAGACTAGCAATATTCTGTCTTCGCGAATAGGACATACTATAGTTGCGCGTTATATTAAAAAGACAGGACCTCATCACCTGTTCTGAGATGGAGTCTTTTGTAGTTCAGCCCGAACAATGCAACAATAGCATAGGAAACCGGAGCCGAAGTAGACAATAGAAGATCGTCTGTATACATTGAGTGGGTGTCAGACACAGGGTTTTCTATATCCCATTCGAACCGAGAAGGTCGTTCAGTGGAATATATATTAATTAAAGGCATCACCCCACGAATCTGAGGTGGTGCAGATTTCAGGTGGAGTATTCGTATGCAGGATGGGAGACTACGAAGAGGGGGGTGATTCCGTCCATTTCTTCCTAATTACCGTAAAAAACGGCCCGGAAGATACGGCTTCATTCGTTTTGGCGCACCATTTTGTACAAGAGGTTCGATTGGAGCGCGCCAGTCTTGTGCGGCGCCGCATCTTCCGGGCCGTTTTTTACGGCAATTAGCAAGAAATGGACGGAATCACCTCCCTCTCCGTAGTCTCCCATCCCGTATACGAATACTCCACCTGAAATCTGCACCACCTCAGATTCGCGGGGTGATGCCTTTAAAGCAGACAGAGGAACGTGCAAACGAATATGAACGACTGAATGAGCGAGCAAAACGTTGTATGTCGCACTTTTGGACGATACAAGTAGTTATGCCACCAAATAATCGCGACAGCTAAGCCTATTTTATACCACATCCCTTCGCGATCATATCTACTATTTCTGAATAGTTAATGAGCGTATATAAGGACCATTATTGTCCTATTCGTGTTATTACACAAGTGTAAGCCCAGCCCACAAGTGTAAGTGCTAAATAATTCCCATTTCTGACACTCAGCCTTTTCATGGTATTCTATAACTGAACCTATTATTGCATGCTAAGTAATCACAGGGAAATCGGGAAGCGTTCATTCAAAATACACGCTAGATCCATTAATAGTCAGAGATCAGAACATTATTACAGCAAAATGGAATGAATGTCAATGAGCAATAGCATATTTAGCATATATAAACTGAGGTGACCTTTATTGCTGCAAAATCCCATAGAGATAACAATAGAAAGCGAGGATTAATCTTGATGAAGTAAGCTGAAGGTATCGGTACGTTCTACATCTTCTAGATTACGACGAGCTTCCAGCTGTAATGTAACGGCAGCAAGGAATGCGGGAATAGAATGCCGTTCTCCGATGTACCTAAACAAGAAATGATAACGAAATTAATCCAGACGAGACGAAATATCTTTAAAGGTAATGCCAAGAAGTGCACATTACTTTTGCATTTCATTCTCCCATAGCCGTCCTTGAGAAAGAACATCCTGATCAACATCAAGAAGATCTACAATTCCTGTTTCTGCGTTGTACTGAAAACACATTGAAAAAGAAACAAAGCTGTTTATCTACAACAAACCAACCCATGTTCAGCCACTCACTTTGAAAACAAATTGTTTGTCCATCTCGTCGTACACACTATTCACATAACATATTCCTTCTCCTTCGTCTATCATCTTTATTTGGTAACCCGTCAAAGTAGTGGATATTTCCCTAGAATGCAATCAAATGCGAAGATGCTGTTGCGTATCTTGTCTGAGAAGGCATACCTGTACTTCTTCGCTAAATCAACTTGAAGTTGTGTGGCTTCTTTCTTCTCCCGCTCACTTTTCTTCAGCTGAGCTTCCAAAGCATGAAGGTGCTCATCTCGTGCACGTTTTATTTCTGATAATTCGTCGTGTAAAAATACTTCGCCCTGATAAAAAATGTTTCCAACTAGGACAATAAGAGACTATAAATGAAAACTCAGAAAACCAGACCGCCTTTCTTTTCCCCAAACGTCCTCTCTCTACTTCTCCCCTTAGCTCCTCTACAGCACACTGCAGAGGATTGTTTCGTAAATGCAAAATCTGCGTTTCATCTCCTGCATCGGTACTCTCTCCTCCGGCGTTTCGTAGCTCCAATTCCAACTGTTTCAATTTTTCATGGGCCTATAAATAGTGAGCTTGCAAATGTCAACGTAACCACGTCAAAAAGAGGAAATGCACCTGAGAAAGTTGCACATCTAATGAATTTTTCTCCGACAATACTGATTTAAGTTCTAACTGAAGAGACTCTATCCTAGCCGTTTTCTCTTCCAAACACTTGTTTACTGAAAAACACGTGTCTTTCTCGCATTTTAAGGATTTCCTGAGATCATCAGTGGTTGCAACCCTGGAAGAACTGATGATAAACATATGAAGTCAGCTCGAACCTATCAAGAAACTTACAGATGGTCTATTCTTCCTAGAAGAATATCCCGCTCCTTAGTCAGTAGCTCTACATCATTTTTTGCATTTATTGCATCTGCACGTGCGCGTTCCAGGTCCTCTTCCAAATTTTCTGACCTGTATCACGAAGTTTCAAAAGAAGCTATTTGCTTGGGGTATGTTTTTCGCAATTTTTTTAATCGAGTTCGTAGCGCTAAGAGAACAGAAAATATGCTAACATCGAGCTTATAAACACAAAGGAAACGGCGAAATTATACGTACTGTTGTGACTAGCTGTCACACCCTCTGCTCCGTAAAAGCCATGACAAGGCAAGATGGGAATAGTTGCATAGGCAAAAGCCGCAGAAGCAACAGTGATAGAATGAAAACAAATGTCCGCAATATCAAAATCAAGCAAATTTTACTAAACAATAAACGATAACGATACTAACTCAGATGAATCTTTAAAATATACAAGAAATTAGATTCTTTGTTTCACACGATCTTATTTAAGATTCTCCCTTTCACTTACCGGTTGATAAATGCTAGAATGGCTACTGAATCTTTCACTCTACTCAAAGGTACAGCACGTAGTTGCTAAAAAAAAAAGGAAGCTGCCCGAGCATGATATCTGTCGTTATTAATGAAACTACACAATTATTCAAGAGACCCCAATTTATACAAATAAAGATGGTTAAACTGTGAGCAGAGCAGGTTTTAAAATCAGAACAGACCATGAAATCCAAGTTATCAAGGACAGAGATTGAAATCGGAAGTAAAAAAAGAAATGATAGCTTTAAAACACTAACTTTGCGGTAAGCTCCTCTATTTGCTTCATTATTTCAGCAGCACGATTTTCTGATGCTGTGTCGTAGACACCGAATAATTTCCTCACACATGCGGAACGAAAGGAGTTTTGTTCACTCTGAACAGAAACAGTTATTTATAAAACGGTTATGAAGCTATGCAATCCAGAATGCAGAAAAGAAATTGCAAGCAATTTCTTTATCGTATAGAAGGAAACCTCTTCGGAAATGAAACAGGAGAATACTATCAGTAAAAAATTCAGGGTTCTTAGAACTGAAAGTATAGATGCCAGACGTACATAAGTGACACTTATATACACTTACAGATCCACATCAACAGTTATTGGCAATATGATGCTAATCCGAACCGTCATTATCAGACAGTAAAGTCATGCTTGCTTCTCATTTGTATCCAACAAGCACTCCAAAATAATTCACGTTCGGACAAAGATCAAACAACTTTGGTTTACACATAGAAATCGATTCCCTTGACTGCTTGGTTCCAAGTTTTACAGAAGATTTGTTTTCCATATGTCTTTAATTCCAAATTGAGAGTGGTTGCCACTTCAACACTTTCCTCATTTTTATTCAGCAATGTTTAGTTCGTGAGGAACGGAGTAAAATTAGAGTTAAATTAGATGAGATAGATAGTTGGATGAGAAGAGAGGGAAGAGATTCTTCGAAAACAAAGGATAAATAGCGAAAGAGGCAACTCTATCAAGTAAAGCCGCATCGAAAGATAAAACTCCAAAAAGAAATATCACATTGTTCATACAAGAATTAAAAGCAGCGTCCGAGGAATTTTCAAGCTTGGTTTTTCTCCATCACTAACTAGAACATAATTCACAAGAATCACGATAGATACTAGATAAGAACTCCAACAAATCCAGGGATCTGACAAATAAGCAGAGACTCAGAGACTTCTATCTGCACATGCTTGTCACGGTGAAGACAAACCCCACAAAATAACCGAATAAAATGAGGTCAGTTTCGTCGGATGCTGTCTTTAAGCAGGTTACGAACAAGTTAGCAGAACATATAGTGTTGATGAAGAAAACGGGTGGAAGGGTGCGCCGGGGGGGAGATTGGGTTGGAATAATTGAAGGGAGGGGGGGAAAAAAGGGCCCCCCCCCCCCTCCCCCCCCCCCCCCGCGCTTCCTATCGTTTTGACCACATGACCATACTATACTGCGGTTTAAGCGCGATGCATGAAGCATGATTTGTTGAATGGATTCTCAAATGCCGTGCGAACTCATGGCTGTAAATGGTTTTAAATTTCTTTATTTGTGGAGTTGGAACTGTGTGTTTTCACAGTTATACTCTGAACTATGCACAGCGCCACACCTATTGCTGAGATCTGACTTCGAGAATTTCTCCGAATAGTGCCTGTAATCTATCCAGCGTTTCTTCTCAATTTTCTCCACTCTCCCCCTCCCTATTCTCAAATAAAAAACTGTAACGAAGAACTGGCTGTGGTTTTACTGCGCACTTTTAGTTCTAGTTCTCTACTAACTTCACACTTATTATACTATACGTAAGCAGAATAAAAGATCATTGATACATTTAGATATGAATAACGTGTATTAAAACGAAACAGAAACACATAGCTTCTTGGCTCACCAGCATTTCTTCCATTTTCTTCTCCAGCAGATGATATTTCTCCTCAGCGCTGTTCTTTTTCTCTTCCATCAACATCGATTTCTGGGCACGGTCGCTAAAAAGAACCATAAATGTGGAACTGCACTTGAAGATGGAACCGGTTCTAGTGTTTCTTTTACAAGGTATAAAAATTTATTGTGTTGGTGCACATTTATCCGCGGTTTTGGCGAGCACTTATACCACGAAAATTGCGCTTATCCTTTTTTAATAGAAACGTTTTTCACTGTCTTATTCGAAAAGGTACGTGTCGAAAATTATATTCGTATTCGTTGTACTATGCTCTACCACTTCGAGAAAGAATGGAAGGATTCACAGTCATTTTGTGATCTCAACTAGCTTTTCAGCGAAGAACAATTAAAAGAAGACAATGTATGTCCGCTTCGAATCTGACGACACTATCAGCTTGGAAAATAAGCCAAGAAGAGGACGAGCATCGGATTTCGACGATCAGGCACTTCTGGCAGTCGTGGATGAATAATAATCAATAGCGACGTATGCCTAAGCTAAACTTGTCTTCAAGCTGCAATCGAGTGAAAACACCGCGCGAGAACCACTAGGATAATGTGCGTCCACAAGTAGAACGGCGTGTTATCGAATCCATCGCTAATAAAGGTGGAGAACTGCTTCCTCATCAGCCAAAATCTTTCACAGAGGCGCAAACAGATTGGCACGTCAATCGTTTGTTGAAAAACTGGTAACAAAATAATGTTTATAACGACTTCAATGAGCTGATGATCGATGTCGAAGTGTTGATTGCCTTGAAGAGACGTGACTTCCTTGCAAGTGGAATCGACCTTCTGCCAAGCAAATCGAAAACAGTGATAGAAGTTCACGGTGATTTCGCTCCACTGTAATCACATAAACATGTTTTTGTTGGACTTCTATGTTTTTTTTTTTGCAAAAATAGTGCTTTAAAAACGCGGATAATTATGCATCAATCTAATAGCATCAGTGAAACTCGCGATTCACTTCCTCAGTATCAGCATACTACGGAACCAACATACTGCAGATTGGTGCTCAAGAAACTTACAACAAAATAGTCAAACGGTCCTTCAATTGGCTATTCTCCAGTTCCAGGCGCTGAATGCGTTCATCTTTCTCATAATCAATTGAAGTGTTCGCAATTGTGCTATTTAGAATTGATTCGCTCATATTGGAGAAGATTGAATGGTCACCTGAAAGCTAACTTTAAGAAACAACAACTCATCTATCAGCTCAAAGGAAGTACAAAACGGCAATTAAACGAGCAACCGCTATATAACGAGATATTGTTATTATTGTTGCAAAAGCAACAGATTCCTTCTGTCAAATATTTCTCGAATATCATAGATAATTTACATGGAATAGACACCCAGAGAAATCATTTTGCCACTGAAAATTGCGTTCACATCTCAAAAACACAGACCAAGTTTGGGGCAATTCAGATGTTATACCGTACGTCATTGCCATAACCCACAGAACCTGTATTATTATGAATAGATAAGGAATAAAGTGCTCAGTGTTCGGTTTCAGAATAGTGGATGTTTACGAACATGAATGCCGTGTCAAACCACCATCACAGTGGCAACCACAGTGGTTTGTCCTTAACATTATTCTACAACCACTGAAATGTTGTCGTACAAAACTTAAGAAATGTTCGGGTTATGCTGGAAAACTATTGGAAAACTAAGGCGATGTACATTACCTCAAATAATTCGTGGGGTGAAATATTTTAGGAGACTGAATATTTGCAGCACTAGAACTGTAGCAGAACAAAACAAATGTTGCAATGCAAAAGGAATGTCAGATTCGATTAGAAATCTTGAGAAAAAGAAATCTCTAAAGCGATTCTGGGCAGAAATTTTGGTCTGGGATCGAAGAATGAAACTGAATTTATTCCTGTTTTAGAATCATATTTCAACCTTCTTCTAGCATCTCCCAACACCTACTAGCACTAGTTGCATTCAAACTTTCTGCATTACTTTTAAAGTGTAGTGTCCCTGTACTGCACCTCCGTGTTCTGCTCGGGAAATCCTAAACGAATTTGTTCTCTACTGTCTATACAGAAGGACAGCAGATTAGTTAGCTCCAATCGCACCATGTCCATTACATCGAGAAAAAACTTCTTATTTAGTGCAGGAATACGGTACTTAGAGATAAATTGATACCTTCTGCAATCATCGCTGTATCAGTTGCACTGAGATCGCACCCTTTATCAACGTCGAAGTGGTCTTTCTCTACCGAAGCGTCACCAAAGATTTCGTCATCCTCATCTGAAACAACAGTGAAGAAAGACTTCAACGGAGAGTTAAACGACGCTCAAATTGATATTCTTAGGTCTAAAATATGCAGTCATGTGTGCGCCTCACTTTCACTACTATACTGATCGGAATGCTTTTTCAGTTCTCTAAAGTTGATAGCGCGTGCACAGATCCTCCTGGAGATCATAGGGATCTGTTACAAGAACTGTCTCTTGAAAAGGATAAAGTAACCTCTATTCTTCTTCGCGTAGTTATTCAACTCCTCCAGTGAAGACGCTGCTTTCTGGAGGAACTCATCAAGATCTTCTAGAATATAACACTTCAAAATAATTGCATGAAACTAGAAAGAAAACTATCAGCAGCAAAATAGAGGTAAAAAAAATAACTACCTCTACGAATCTCCTCAGTGTTATACTCGGCTGAAGCCCAAGCCGATGTCAACTAAAAGAGTGTTGCAAAATGAAATTTTTTACACATAGTCTTGTGACACAAATGTTTGTTGTTTAATCTTTCGAAGCGTTCTGTGACATGGAATCCTTTAAGAAAGACAATGTGTTGTTCGATAGACGACATTAGCCGTCGCGGACCTAGGCTCAAAAAAGGCATCAATGCAAGCAATCCCTCCATCAAAGGATGCCCGTTTTAGACAGTGGGGACAGGTGATGAGGAGGAAATGGCAGAAGATGATTATCCTGTCGATATTGAAGCACTCCTTACCAGTATATTACAGACGAAATTTAAAAGCAGTACTCGAATGGGTTTCCCTCAAGTTTCCCCCAAACTGTTATCAAACAATGATGTTTTGGCATAAAATGACGTGAAAAACAATATCCCACTGATAAAGATAATATTCTACGTCAGATCATGTAAACTGTTCGCTACTATTTAAGCAGCCGTTTGCATGCATTTCCCACTTTCTGAGGAAGACATGATACCAACTTGAGGCGAATGAAGAAGAAAATAGACACGCGAGGAAGTCATAAAGTCATAAAGTTGAAAAGCAACGCGCTCAATGGCCACGGCTATGAAACGGCTGCAACCATTTACCTTTTGCGACGTGTACACAAAGTTATTGCGCGCTGTATCGACGCCGCGGGACCCGTCGCAACTCGTTTTGTAACTGCCTGGCGCCGGCGCGCCAACCTGACGCTGGTGGACTCGTCGCACCCTTTCTATAGGTACGGGTTCACCGGCGTCGGATTGGTGCGCCGCCGCCAGATACCTATAGAAGGAGGTGCGACGAGTCCACCGGAGTCGGATTAGTGCCGGCGCCAGATACCTATAGAATTGGCTGCGACGGGTCCACCGGAGTCAGATTGGTGCGCCGGCGCCAGATAGCTATAATATGGGGTGCGACGGGTCCACCGGCGTCGAAATGGTGCGCAATAACTTCGTGTGCATGACGCAAAAGATAGATGGTTGCAGCCGTTTCATAGCCGTGGCCACTAGGTGCTTTGCCTTTCACCTTTGTGACTCCTCCGCGTGCCTATTTCCTTCTTCGTTCGCCTCAAGTTTGTAGCAAAATAGTAGAGAAAATCGCCCCACCAATGCAGTAAATGGAAAACGTGGACTTACCGCCAGCTTTATTTTATCGCAGAGTAGTCCCTTTGAGCGCATTTCGTCCTCGGCAATTAGAAGTCTAGCTTTGGCACACTGAAAGTAACGGTAGAAACGCGTACAGGCATTGCGCCATTCGTCACGAGAACAGATTGTCTGAAAGTGTAACTAAAGATAGTGAACGACTGGACTCAAAATATGGTTTCTCTTATTCAGCTAAAGTTAGACATTTTAATTTTGAGTATGAATTTAGAGCTGCTCGTTCTTGCTCGTCATACGAGTTCCAAGATCAGTTCATCAAAAGAACAGAATGGTATAAAAAGTACAACTCGCATCGCAGAGCTCGCGCTTCACTTCATCCAATGAAGTGTTTCGGTTCTTCCTAATCAGCTCCTTCTTCAGATCCACAATCTCCAGATGAAGTTTTTCAGTGCGATCTTTGCCATCCTTCAAAAAATCGAAATACATGCGAAAAACAGATATCGTAGAGCAAATTAGCAAAACTCACCATCTCAACTGCCTTCAGTCGCTTTATTTCATTCTCTGCGACTGATAACTGCCGTTTCAAAAAGTCAACCTCCTCTTTTAACTCGAGTATCTTTACGTTTGGATTTGCCACTGCAAAGAAGACACATCAAACGATAATGATAATCAAGGAGAGATATAAGACTAACTAGATGGTAAAGAAAAGCTGTCATCAAATGTCAGACGTTTCGAGATTTGCACCAAAGAAGGGGTAGCCACCGGAACAACTTTTTTTGCTGACTCATCACGTGAAGGAAATGCTTTGCGGAATTGAGCGATCAACTGCAACAATTTGTGTTAGTTCTATTTACAGACGTGATATAGGAGAAGAACACCGAATCTGACGAACTGGTGTACTTATGCTTCGACAGAAGTAGATGTGAATGAAGCACAGAAATATATACACTACATAATTTCAATCAACTTCTACGTTGATTGCGATCGTTTGCAATTCTTCTAAAAATCCGAAATTCCAGTTGCGGATGTAGCACATTATGGTAAGAGGTTCGGCTGCCACTGCACTGCCAACAACTCGAAACTGCCCTAGCCCATCAAGACTTTCAGAACTCCATGGTCAATAACTTGGTAGCAGACATCTCAGAGGGGATGAAAGCGCTAACTGCATAGATCGGCTACCGCAAGCCGTCGAGTAGGCCAAACAAATTCGTAAATTTCAAACGATTCTGACTTGGTGGGTCGCTTTGGCGAATACCAAACGAATTAATTAACGCCAGAGAATTAACTTTCAATCCTTTAGTCGGGATCCCAACTCCCATCTCAGTACAATGTCATCTTTGCGTAGGCATGTCGGAGTGTAGGGAGCGGCTGAAGTGCTGAGACTGACTGGAATAATATGTGGAATCGATATTTCCCTCAAAAAAAATCACCATGTTCGTAATCAGAATACGCTGGAATCTCAGCTGGCAAAGTCTCATTGAGTCCGAAAAGAAAATGCACAAAAATCGAAAATCAATGAATAGACATTCTTCTCTAAAATGACTACTATATTCGCAATCATGGTGAACTCCCATCTCGTAGATTTCTACTGCGTCTAGGGGAGATAGTCGAAAATCAATAAAACCGGCATAATTGCTTTGCGGACGAATATTTGCGTGCGGAAAGTAGCGTTTAATCCGGTCTTTTCTCTACGGTGGGCAAAATTTTGTACAGTTAGGGAAGCGAGTTATGATGCGAACAAAGCCACATAGGTCATAATTTTCGGGGAAAATGTAGTTGGGGGCCACTCCGTGGCGCACTTATTTCTGGACGCTCTATCTTACTTCTTCTCTTAGTAACTTTAAGTTACATGTCATAGATCCTCTAAAATTAATACATAGATCTTGAGGCCCCACGACTTATTTATTTACTTCCAGAAATAGCGGTGCCAATGAGTGCAATTACATTTTACGTTGTTTCTTTATACGAAAGTTTTTTGGATAAGTTCTGTCAACCCAAGATGATGACAAAGACTGATTATTGCATGGCTCTCAGCTATCCGAGTCGGTTGCTTGTTTGTGGGTCCTTAGACAGAACAGGAAATAATATTGATCATATTATCATCGTTCCTCATTGGAAAACTTCTTAGAGGAGAGTAAACAGAGAACACTGTGCTCGGCCCTCAAAATCGACATGTTTTCGAAATTAAGCAGCAAAACTCCTGTTCGTGCGAATGTCACAATAGGCGCTGCAGCATTTTTCACGAAGCTAGACTCAAACCGCGAATGCCAACGCACTTCCTAGTGAAGAGCAGAGTGCAGAGAGTTGCTTTGACCTGGGGAAGTCTCCCCACTTCCTGGCTCTAACAACAGAATTTCTATATTTCGGATTCTGGATACAGAATTCCAGATTTCTTTATCTCCCGCAGTAGAAAAATGATCTCATAACCCCCATTGACTGCTTTGTATCATTTAAACCTACCAGACCTATTATGGAGCATTATTCTCTTTTCAAAAATACGTTTACGTCAAGAAATTAATAAGAAACACTGGAACCGAGAGCTGGTTATCAAAGGAAATATAACAGAACACCCTACATGACGACTACCTTAGGGTTTAGCTGCATGGTTGCTTCGGAAGGTTCATCGTCGTCATCGCTGCTGCTCTGTGTTCTTCCTCGGATCATTGCAGTCTAGTAGCATTCACTGGTTAAATCAATATGATAGGAATCAAATTTCAAGCAGGATATCGTACCAGGGACAATGGGGCATGTAGTATAAGTCTAAACTGCTCAGTGGAATATCTTTTATTCACTATGTACAGAGCAAAACAAAACCGGAACAAGAACTTGGAGTAGTAACATCAAGCAATATCACAAGTATCCAATGCAACAGTTCCGACCATACCCTTAGCTAGTTTATTAGCTCTATGCAGTTTGCTGCTCTCGAAGGCGACGAGCCTCCTCGAATGCCATTTGTTCACGGAGAAAGTTCTCGTACTCCTCCTTCCTTTTCTGAGCTAGAAGCTGCTTTTTCCATTGCGCTATAGCATCATCACCTTCTCGACTATCAGGGACTTTGTATCCCTTCATCTAAATAAAAGAATAAATTGGCTAACGGTTATACACACAAACAGAATGCACACAAACTCACAAAAGTCTTAAAAAGCGACGGTTGATTGAAGAGCCAAAACGCAACAACTGGAAATCCGACCATCAGAGCAAATCGCCCAGTCTCTAGCTTCCACCCACCCATAACTGTGATGTTCACAATACAAAGATATCAATTGCAAGCCATTTATTTGGAAGCAGTACCAATTGAAGACAACTTGAAAGTCCACAAAACTAGCACGAATAGTTAGTGATTTATTAGGTAAGGCAATGTATCAGAACAGAAATTACCCGAAATTTCTCTACAATTACATCTTAAAGTGCTAACGTACTTCCTATTACGCGACTAATTCCCTAAACGCATAGCATAAAAATCGTCTTCGTAGTGCAAGAGAGTACCGGGAGCAAAGAGTCGTGTATTTCAAAATGAGACGGCTCATCCGGCCCATTCATGACTAGTAAAGGGCACAGTACAAGTGAATCGATCTCACTCTTAAATGAACAGAAAAGGAAACAAGAATATGGATAGATAGGACCTACGGCATGAACACAACTAGATTTCAAAACGTCCAGAACAATAAAGTAAAAGATGTGATATCTATGTTAGCAAAAATATTTCAAGAATTGAAAGTGGTACCCTTCAGGTACTCTTCCCAGCATTGTTTAACGACAGCTTCGAGCCAAAGGTACATCTACCGCAAAGCAAGCGTATCGAAAGAGATAACAGCGATCTGCCTTCGACGCAAAAGGAGGGCGGAGTGAGTGGCAGACAGAAAACGAACGTGCTTTGAGGCAGACGCGTTGCAGTCCTTTGGTTGAAGGCATTGGCAGCTAAGTATACATGATTTCGTGGTAAGACAACGGTAATGCCAAATCCCTTCAAGTGTCATAATCGTGTCCGATTTTGACGAAATGTTAACTACAGTTGGTCGTAAATAGAATTCATGTACGTCTTCCACCTAAAGATATACATGCAGTGCTGAACAAAACCCAATAAAAGAAATACCCCAATATGTGGGTGGTTACGTTCCTAAGCATCCTCCTCTTCAACGAAAAATTCTAATTCGCTATCAGTTTCATCATCGCTATTGTGTATGAATTGCACCCAATTAATGTCACCATCTTCGTCCTCTCCATCGGAGGTAGTGATTCCTTCGAAAAGTCTATTCACGCAGGTTCCCTAAAAATTCACCATTAAATTCTATAATGCAGCGAAAATTTATTGCAACTTAATGATATTGTTGTCACAAACCTCAGAAGTGGCTTAAAGGAGAACAATGCGATAACTCACTCCATCTTCGTTAAAATGTCCATAAGGGTTGTTCCGATCGAGTATTTTGTTGCATAACCAACAAAATACTGCGTCACATTTCGAGCACTGCATTTTATTGCATCCCTCGTTCTTCTGAAGTTGAAACGGCTCATCAAGACCATAAAAAACGATGTGTGAAGACAAAAAGTAGAAATGACCTCAATGCTGACACGACACCTTGGACATGGCTTACTGTTCCCATCAATCCAACCCTCGTTAAGCAATGTATCGATAAGTTTCTGAAATAAAACCAACACCTACAATGGAAGGCGATCACCTTAGAAGGTACGACTTGCAAAAAGATGACTTAATCCCTTGATGCGAAAACCACATGGAGCTATACTATATACGACATGTTACTCTGTGGAGGTTGACACTAGCCTTCTCTTCGATAGATGCAGCAAATGATCAATAGGGCGACGGTGCTAGCAAGCCCATGCCGGTGCCATTTAAATTTTTTTTTTACATTTTTTCCAGAAAATAGTGCATGAATAAGATTATTCAATCTTAACAGAATTTTTTTTGTTAGTGTTTTACTGTATTTTGCGGCAAGGCTGGGTCTAGTTTCTATTTTTATTTGCAAGAATTGGACTTCTGCACTACTTTCTCTGAGGTTATACGTGGCAAGCTTTCTTCGTGGTCGCATTTTGCTGCCGTTTTTAGCTGCATTGCCACTCAATCCAGAGAAATTAATATACTTTCGCAGTTTTCAAACCATAGCGGTAAAAATAAAGAAAAGATTAAGTATTCGATGTACAAAATGGAAATGTAAAAACACAGAGCAGTAGATGGAAGGTGTTCTTCTTGATGTATTCTTCAAATTTGAAGAAACGACACTGATAACACGGTCAGACTGAGATAAATAGGTCAACAATTGAACCATTGACAAGCACAATTACTGTGATTCATACGGTCAAAATGAGCTTAAATGGATATAAATATCGAGCCTATCGTCAAAATCAGGACCAACCGTAAAACCCATTCTCAAACATAAAGAACAAAAAATAAAGCAACTCTGACGGACTCTCCTCACTACAATCGGATCAAACGACCTAAACATGCGCTCGAAGCGTGGCGACCGAAGTGAGACCATCGTTAGCACCACTCGAACCGCACCCGCCTACGCAAGTGCTCCATGCTTCGACTCTTCGCTCAGTCGCTTTGACCCGACTGTACAGTAGAGTTAAAGACAGCATATCACAAATCTGAGGTGGTACGGATTTCAGGTGGAGTATCCGTGTACGGGGTCGTAGATTATGGGGACCGGGGTGGTTCCGCTCATCTCTCCCTGAAACACTTGATTTTCGACAAATCGCACGGCGGAGGCGGCGCAAGGGGTGGAGCATTGCAATAGATGACGTCATACAAAACAACATTCTGGAGGCGCCTGTTTGCAGTGATGCAGGGAAAGATAAGCGGAACCACCCCCGTCTCCATAATCTACGACTATGCATACAGATACTCCACCTAAAACCCGCACCACCTCAGATTCGTGGTATGCTGCCTTTAAACGACATGAAGCACGGTGCAGCTGTGTAGGCTGTTGCGTTCAAAGCGGAGCGGTGTAGCGTAGCGATTAGGATCGTGTGAGAACCCCTGCTATCACTGTTCATAGCTTCCGTTCGCGATGGCTCCACCTCGAACCGCACTCTCCACCACGTCGCTTCGAGCGCAGCTGTACCGTGCTTCATGTCGTTTTACTATACTATATCACTGTCGATAACTAGCTAAATAGATCTTCTTCACTCTAAAACAAAACCTTTTGTTTTAGAGTGTTTTGATCATGTGGCTTTTCAGTATGCACTGAAGAAGATCTCGAAAAAAATTAATTTGTACCAGCAGATTTATATCGCACGATCCCAAGATCCCATATATTGCACGAAATACACGAATCAAAAATACAAAGGTAGGGGAATGAAGAACTACGAGGTTGCAGATAGCTATTCGACGTCCTCAGATCCGTTACAATGTATCACTTTTAAATTTGTTGGTCTTAAACTCGACCCCAAACTCTCGACCTCGAATCGGTTTCTTTGGACCTCTCAGCCGCTTGATTGCAGTACCTTGGCACGATGTAATCTATACGCACGCAAACACATCTACACACGAATAAACAAGCATATCTGCACTCACAAGGAAAAAAAAACGAGTTAATCAATACTACCGCTGCAGAAACATTGAGACCAAACCCTAGATCTGTCGATGAATCTGGGCACACACAAAGCCGTCCTTGTACCCCCAACTGGCCAATCTGGATGGATCCTTCTAGTGAGGGAGACGCTTCATCTCTCATTGGAGGAGTCTGTGGTAGATACATAACCATTTATAAGTATTAAGTTGGTGTTATAGTATTTTTAGAGGAATGGTAGCAATTAGCCATTTTCGTAGTCGGCTCAGTTCACCTTCTTGTCTATAAAATCAGACGTTGCCTTCCCTTACGCTGAGTAAGCTTCCCAGATCAACACCGATCCACCGTCGAAGTTTCTATTTTAAAAATGTTATCATACCATATATGCATATTGTGCAAGTAAAAAAAAAACCCCAAACTATTGTGTCCATTATGAAGTTTGCTGTGGTCATGAGGACATTTTTTTCCATCAATCAGCTTACGTTTGGTAAAAAATTGAGCCCTTCCATCGAATTATCATATTTTACTATGACATTTACAGTTAAAGGCAACTATACAAAATTTAGCACACGCTATCAATCGACAAACACAGAACATAAAACTTAGGCATTAAATACTGCCTTCAACTTTTCATCTACTGTTGATTCAAAGGCATCACCCCACGAAGCTGGCGTGGTATGGATTTTCGTTGGAGTATACCTATCTTGGGTCATATATTATGTATACAGGGCTGGTTCCGCTCATCTCTCACTGCACCACTGTAAGCAGACGGCTTCGAAATGCGGTTCCTTTTTTTGCGAAGTGCGGTTCCTCGATCGGCAATTCATTTCATTCGACGAATCGCAGGAGGGGGTGCGTAAAGGTGGCGCGTTGCAATAGAGGACGTCGTAAGAAACAGCGTTCTGGAGCCGTCTGTTTACAATGATGCAGGGAGAGATTAGCGGAACCACCCCTACATAAATGATCTACGACCCGATAAAGAAAGGTATGCTTACTTACTTAGATACTTAGATGGCCGTCTTCACTGGACGTGCGGGCCCCAGCATCTCTTCCACTCGTTTCGTTCCCTCGCCATTGTCATCCAAGAAGTTCTCAAGTTTCGTGAGTGACGCTGACGAGGTCCTTGAGCTCTCAGCTGGTCCATCCGTGTAGCGAACAAATCACCCCATCTCGTTGGCGGTCTCCCTCGAGGGCGTTTAGCATCTCTTGGGATCCACTCTAGCGTTCTTTTATTCCATCTATCGTCGATTCTTCTCATGATGTGACCGGCCCATCAATGTTTTGCTTTCGATACATATTCCGCTGGGTCGCGAAGACGGGACATTCCTCTTAAGTCGGAGCTACGAAGACCGGCAAGGTGTTGTGTGCGCCGGTTAAACTTCAGAAGACATCTCTCAAGGGCTCTGTGGGTAGTAAGTAGCTTCCTAGACGTGGCAGCGGTGTCTGCCCACGTCTCCGCTGCGTAACAGAGCGCTGGAAGAACTGTCGAGTCGAACAGATAGGCACGAAGATCTTGGTCCTTCATTTGGTCCGTAGCTTCCCTGACGGCTGCGAATGCTGCCCATGCTGCTCTCATTCTTCTATTCAGTTCTTCCTTCAAGTCATTTTTCATGTTCATAGAACGCCCGAGGTATACGTATGATGAAGTTTCCATGATTTGGGAGCCTTCAAGTTGTACTCCTCCGTTCTCGCAGTAGGCAATCTTCATGAATTGTGTCTTCTTTCTGTTTATTCGCAGTCCTATTCTCTTCCCTGCTTCATTCAATTCGTTGAGCATCGTTTCTGCTTCATAGCTACTGCTCGAAAAGAGAATGATGTCGTCCGCGAAACGAAGGTTCGAAAGAAATCTTCCATCAACACGTATGCCCCTTTCTTCCCAGGATAGTGATTTCATTATCCATTGCAATGCAGCCGTGAACAGCTTCGGCGATATAGTATCGCCTTGTCGTACCCCCTTTCCAATGGGTATGGTGAGAGGGCGGTGGAAAAGCTGTATGCTAGTCGTGCATCGTTCGTAGCAATTGGCTAATGTCCTCACATACGACGCGTCCACACCTTGATCGACCAGCGCTGACAGTATTGCATTCGATTATACGCTGTTAAAGGCTTTCTCATAGTCGACGAAGGTTAGAACAAGGGTCAGGCGGTATTCCCGGCAAACTTCTATGACCCTCGACACGGCCTGGGTGTGGTCCAAGTAGCTGAACCCTTGGCGGAATCCAGCTTGCTCTTGAGGCTGGGCTTCATCCAGCGTCCTAGATATGCGTGTGAGGATGATCTTGGTGATTACTTTGTATAACATGCTTAGCACGCATATCGGACGGTAGTTCCGAAGGTCCTCTCGGTCACCTTTCTTATGGATAAGAACGGTTCGCGAGGTCTTCCACTGGTCTGAGATTCTTTCTTTCTGAAGTTAGGATGTCATGTGCGCTGCTAAGATTACATGAAGCGGATGGCCACCAGCCCGAAGAAAGTCTGCTGTGTTTCATGCTCTTGATAGCGACTCGTACTTCCGAAGGGAGAATCCGTGGTGGAGCTTCGCCAGCGGGGATGATCGGGTTTAACACAGGAGTTGATGAACGGAAAAGGTTCAAGTAGAACCTCTCCGTAATGATTTCCATCTCACGACGAGAAGACGTGCGAGTCCCGTCTTCGCTCAGCAAGGCTGCTAGCGGAATATTATATTCGCGGAGATCCCTGCAGCACTTCTTTAGACTCGTTCTTCTTTGTGCTGCTTCCAGAATCTTCTTCTGCCTGTATTTCAAAAGATCCTCCTGCAACGCTTTTCTGCAGCTAGTGTTTGTTACTAACCGCTCAATGTGCGATGCATTCGGATCAAGCCTCAATGCCCTTCTTCTTCCTAACAATTCCTTGGTGGTCTTCGAAATTCGATCCAAGTTTGTCGTGCGCGGCTTCGAGACACGTTCAGCACAGGCTCGTAATCCTCTGAGCAGCATCTCGTAGTCCACGTTTGGGTCCTCCTTGATGTGCCAGTCACTTTGGGACAAGGAGTCCTCGAGTACGCAATCGTCGTAGACGACTTCTTTTCTCTTTCGTTGCCGATAGCAGATGTTCTTTTCCATCATGTGGCTAAGTCGTATTTTCGCACGAAGGAGACGGTGATCAGAACCACTACAAAAGGTACTACTGAGACGTCAAGTAGACACCACCTCCGGTTGGTGAGTATGTGGTCGATCTCCGCACGAGTCGCGCCATTGGGCGATTCCCATGTCCACCGACAATGATCTTTTTTCATGAAAAGAGAGTTCCCATGAAAGAGGCGAGCGGCGGACAACAGCCCGGCGAGACGATTGCCATTTTCATTCCGGTCCCCTAGTCCAAATCTTCCAATCCTGTATTCCTCTTCGGTGGCCTTTCCTAGTTTTGCGTTGGAGTCTCCGACAACGAATTTGTAGAAGGACTTTTCGTTGTGGATTACTTCCTCCAGCTCGTCGCGTCCAACTCGGGTTCATCAGCTGCTGATGTTGGTGAGTAGCAGTTGATGATACTGATGGATTTTTGGCGGAGGGCGGAGGCGAAGAATGGCCAGACGAGGTAACAGGATCTCGCGAGAATCGACAAGATGGACGACAGATGGGTGCACAACAAAACCAACACCACCTACATTTTGCGACGGAATCTTCTCTCCACGAATGACGAGTGTACCGTCATTCATCTGTCGTACGTCGCCCCTTCTGCACTTGGTCTTCTGCAGAGCAATCAAGTGAAATTTGATACGTTCCGCAGCTCCGAGAACGGCATGCAGGTCAGCGTCTGTGGACACTGTTCTCGCATTGTAGGTACACAGTCTGAGTCTGAGTCTCCATTGCGAGTCATGCGTGTGTCGCTTTGGTCCAGAATCAATGACGTCCTGAGCAACCTGAGATTGGATCGCCTCTCACCGGTCGCCATACCGTCCGACGTCTGAGACGGCAGGGCCCAGTGTGCAGGGTACTGAGGCAGTGAATATGCTGGAGTGGCAAAGAGACTTTTCCCCAAACTAAGCAGTCATGCCACGGCGAGCTTAGCTTTCACCACAGGTCGTCGCTCAACCTATATGGATCAGGGGACCACCTTGCGACATTTTGCCAAGACGGTGGTGAATCTTAGCAGTGGTTTACTCTTAGCTAGGCTTCCGATTCCGAGAAGTCGGATGTGTCGAACTCCTTCTCAGTTTGGGAGACCCTGCCGGAGGACGTACCTCCGCTGTGCATCGCAGTTCGACGCCCAGAGTCACCTCCACGCCACTATGAGGCGGTAAACCGTTGTGGAGGAGAAAGGTATACTCCAACGAAAATCCATGCCACGCCAGATTCGTGGGGTGATGCCTTTAAATTTGGTGAGTTTGACCCGTAAAAAAAAACTCATAGACTCGAGAGACTCTCGGAGTAAGCACTAGGTGCCACTTCTCTGCGAATTAACCTTGCAGTTTCAGTCCAATTCAAAGTGGCAGGCATGATGGCACATCTAACGTTTTCTGCCGGAAGTTCTCGGCGGAAGGTGGATTTTCACAATCGTTATACGCTCATGTTAGGCACAGAATTGGGTTTGCATTCAACGTTTTCCCAGCCTCGCGATTGTTCAAATTTCTAGATTTTCCAGTAAATCACTAAATGGTATAAAAAGTACCTGTAAATTTTTCAAGCCTCCAAACTTGCGAGCCATCAACACACGCTCTTTCTCATCAGCTGAGTTCCACTCTTCGAGTATACGCTCCTTGTCAACTATAAACCCAATCTTATACAAATGTTTCACATTCGAAGCAGCAATGCTTACTTTTTTTAAAGTTGCATCCATCTACTCCATGATAAGCCCGAAAACACAACACACAAAATGAAAATCCACACATTTGGCAAGTGCCCAAGTTGAGAGTTCTAGAAACAACACAGTAAATACGATTCCAATTTAACTTTTCACTAATCACCTTTCGCTAACCATAACAGGATTCTGGCATGTCTTTCTGGGGCATAGCACCACATCAGCCATCTGGCCTAACGCGCGATCAAGAAGAATGCGCTCGTATCGCTCGAACTCATCCTTAATCAACCTCGTGTGGCAAAGAAGAGTATAACAGGAGGGTGAAGGAGGTGTGATTTCAACAGAAGTGATAACAGATCTGATCAGAAAAAATAATACCCACCTCTCCTATGATGGATCGCACTATCTTCTGAGAAGCGATGGAGTGACAATCCGCAGCCGGACATCCGAGAGCTTTCACCTAAAACAGACTCAAAATGAACTGCCAAAACCAGAAGCAAATAAAAACAACACCTCTGAATTATTCAACCTTTCCGAAAAGAACATAGAAACGCAGTCCTTACAAAATATATGCATGCATGGCTGAAACTGCACACAGTGGAGCCCTATTTTGTTTTGACAGCAAATCTGCAAATAGAATTCTAAATAAGGAACACTGCATTTCTGCACTTCATGAACCTCGCAGTCGTGACAACAGGACTGGAAATGAAGGTATTCTGATCGCTCGCTGGAATCTTTCACTCGACGTAGCAGTTGCTGACCTGTTAAGTTCTGAAACAACAAATCAATTACAGTTCGTACAAAAGTAATCCCCATGTTGCGGTATCTAAAAGAATGAAATTCACAAATAGCAATCACCACCCGCATACGTATTGTGGTCAGAGATGCGCATAGGTAGTGTTATTAAATTCATTACTCCGTTAATTCGTTGATCATGTGGATCTTGCTGAACTCTAATGCCTATTGTGTAAAAGATATTACTGCAAGCTCACTACGAGCTTCGCCTTTCAATCCCATGAAACTTAACGTGAAAAGACAAGATGAGTACTCATTTACCACAGAGGATATCATAAAATTTTCAAAGAGAATGAGGTGATTACGTGGAAAATCTTGTTCAATTTTTAAATGTCCAGCAATTCATTGAAATCCAAAATTTCACCCTAATGAATTTTTTTCTCGAGAGCTTTTGTGACAGTTTTGTGATCAGCTTGATGTCAGCAGTTCTTTCGACTACAATACATATGTAATATATAATAATATATATAATATAATATGTTCGGCAAAATAAAATCTTTGTTTCAGAGGCAGGTTCAGATGTAGGACTACGTTTTCCGAACAAAGGAACGAGGTGACGGCTACAAGTGTAAGTAGAGAGCGGAATGGCGTCATATACATTTAAATTAATTTAATTACATTTCTATTAAAATAGTCTATTCACACGCACTGGTACAACTTTACAGTGGCAATAGACCGTCTAAGATACAAACACGCTGAAGCCGAGGTTTTCGCGAAACCAAAAAAAAAAATTTCATAGAACACATTACTATCCTTTTCCGACTATTTACACAGAACTTTAACAGCACTGGTACACAGTCATTTGTTCTATCACTTAAAGTGATAGCGGAAGCTCAATATTCTCTGCAAAATGGAAATAAATAGAGAACTGTAGAGAACTTGTGATTCACCCATCTCAGTCATATCTAGGGGAAATTTTGCTCTTGGACTCTGAGGTTAGACAACTAAACATTCCCCTATCAAAGCTCGTCAGAGGATACCGAAATATTAGCGAAATGAAAAAAAGAACAACAACGGCGAACTGAACTGAAGATTTAGCTCATGCAAAACTATCTCGTTGCTAACTAAAACTTTCCCAACATAACTATACTACTATAATATACTACTATAAAACTATATATATATATAAACATATATATATATATATATATATATATATATATATATATATATATATATATATATATAGGATATATGTGAAGCACTAAAAAGAAATGAAACTACGTAGATATATTAATTCATTCTAACGTACAGTTTGGTAGTACCCTTAAAACAAGAACATTTGAATAAACGTCGTTCCAAAAGAAAAGCTCCGAAGAAGACACAAACATACATATTTTCTCCCATAAGGAGTATTATCTAGAGATATTACTTTCAGTTCACGAACGGCCTCTTTTACTATCAGCACCACTGCTTCGCAGCAAAAATAAAGGACTCCCATGCCAAGATTCTCACGGCAAACTTCGTCAAGTTGCTGCTCTACGGTTGAAATCTGAAAAGAGCAGGCGTTATTACTTAGCACCGTAACTAACTGAAAGGCAGCTTATCACGAATTTGACAATGTTGATTTCTCATTCATCATGAATAGATAGATGTAGTAGAAAGGCGCTTAAAACAAATATGTGTGATCACGTCTCCCCAGCAATGCAACTTCTTACACTATAGAATGCTGGTAGTCGCGTCGTGGTCGTAACATTCGACTAATATAGCTCAAATAAACAGCAGAGGGAAGCTGCCAACCAGCGTAACCGCAGCATTTCGGATTTTCCGGTTCCCATTAATCGCAATAAGTTGCATCGTCGGATAGAAAAACCTCACAACGCTGCTTCACAGGAGTTCCTCTGCATTACTAGAAGGAATTGGATGTGATAAACTCATACTCATCAACTCATATTACACCTCTACTCTTATCTCTTTGCGAAGAGACCGCAACATCGTTAATTCCGTGAACAAAAAACTAACTAGCAAACTAATATACATAGCATAACGTTGAATATATTGTAACATTGGAGTACAATTAGGTAAAGTGGTTTTAAACACTAAACTACCAGAGTATTATTCATCCATTCGCACTCTATCTCCAAATCTGGGCTGACCATTGGATATTCCTCAGGAAGACGAAAAAGGAGATTTACAGGTGGCAAGATGGTCAAGTCAGCCGAATTGTGCCCTGAAAACACATATTTAACAAAGCAGAAGCGAAAAATAAAAAAAAAAATATGCAGTAACATAAGCAGGGTAGGACCAAACTTTGCTAGCATGGGAATTTAACGCCTTTCCTCTTCATGCGTAACTACCCAGCTATGGCCCGATCTTAATCACTGCGCACGGAAATATCAGTTTCTCAATTCCTACAATGTAATGTTTAATAAGGATGCCAGAACCGCCTTTTCCGTCTTAGCAAGGTCTTGCAAAGTTGCCCACCACAGATCAAATATTTTGACAAAAGCGGTTACCATAGGCGTCACTAAGTTTAGTGAGACAGAAGACAGAAATGGACAAAAAATATCCATAAAACCCGATATTTCCGCACAAAATTGTCGTCATACCCGTCATCACGTCTACCGTGTCTCTAATAAAGCTACGCTTTGATCAATAAAATCAGTATTATCGACAGATGAATCAATATTCAATCAATAAAACAACCTGCAGCCTGTCGCATAGACTAAGATTTGTAACATACACACAGATATGGGTATGGTATTGAGCCACGGAATACAAGGCTATCCTACAGATAATGCGGTTTTTTGAACTAAAATAGAGTTTTTTTGTCACGAACAAGTGAATTTCTAAAAAAAAGCGTTGTAAAGCTACCGGAAAGATGGAAGAGAGTTGTAGAAAATAAGGGAGTACATTTCAGATAGAAAAATTTCTGTCTTGATTTCGGGAAATAAGGGAAATATAAAAGACCAGTATTAAAATATTACTATGAATCGAAAAAATAATGTATATATACTATGTACAGATCGCGCTAGTTCCTACAATGCAATGTTATCGTAGACATTAGCGTGACTTACACACAAGAAGAGGCTGAGCATGACAGTTCACGGCTGATGAACTCCTACACTGACTTCCTTCCATCTGCGAACGCTTCGCTTCAATTACTTATCCTAAGCTCCTTGGTCGTTCATTTTTCTTCTCTACGGCTCGCGGGTTTGTTTGAATAAACTGTCTCGATATTTCCATGTCTCATTATACGGAGCGAAATTCTAGGTCATTTAGTGCGTTGGTTAGAGTGGAAAAGTTTGATGAACATGTTAAAACGATTTTTGTCTCTTTGTGGAAACTTCTGTCAAATGCAAAGACAGAAAAAAAGCCAACACACCGCTTTGTAAAAAAGCATTCTTCTAGGATGTACTACTTTCGAGAGGCAAAAAAAAAATGATTCCCCTCATTAGGCACATATCGTCTAATTCAAAATATGACAGAAGATCGCAAAGAAACAGAGATCGAAAAGAAACAGCTTGCAGTGCACTCGACTCTAAAAAAAGAAAAAAAAAAGAAAAATCCTTTCCCAGGACTGGACAGAATTTTCACATCTTGACAGTTTCCCATCCAAAATGCTCGACTTGTAATAATGTGAAAGGTGCAACGACATCCCGTCGTTTCAAACACGAAGGTAAGCGTTCTAAGACAAACTAAAAAACTTGCAAATGAAATAGAGTTTTTTTTTTGTCTCGAAATAGTTTTTTTTTTTGTCAATTCGTTAGAGTTTTCGAAGTCAAGAAACTATACTAAGTTGATTCTTTTTAATGAAAAGCTTGAACTGTTGAACAGTGCGCTTCTGACCTCTTGTCAAGATGAAGAATTTTTGAATCCCTTTGCGCTCCAATACAAGTCTTCGTAGACAACAGCGCCCCGGAACGCTCGAAGCCGCATCTTCCGGGCCGTTTTTACGGCAATTAGGAGGAAATGGACGGAATCACCCTCCTCCCCATAATCTACACGCATAAGCATCATACCCGCATAAGCACAACCCACCTGAAACCTGTACCACCCCAGATTCGAAAGGTGATGCATTTAAGTGATATGCTGCAACATGGGAACACAAGTCACTCCAACTTTTAACTAGTGCCGTCTTCAAAGTAAGTGTCGCCAACTGTTGCTAGATAATGCAAAAGCTTGAAAGGATGTCTTGAGTTCCAGTACTATACTTTTTTATCACTGATATTTAACTTAAGAAAATGTCGTACTTCGATATTGCGCCTGCGCTGAGGTACAAGACTCTGAAAACTAGACCGCTAAGGTTGAACTGTGTAGTATAATCTACTTACATAGGAAAATGGAGCAACAGCATCCTTCAAATATCTGAGAGTTTTGAATGTTCTGACAGATCGCGCCGAAATAAAAAAGGCTACTAAATACAAAAGCAGCATGGCAGGTCTTTACATGGGTCCAGAACTGCCATCAGAGGAAGTCTCCACTAACCGAAAGTGGACATCACTATCATGCATTTTCCAAGCATGAAAAGTGAGCAGTAACGTCAATTCGACTTGATCGGGTGCGCCTTTGAACACGGATGCAATAATAATAAGATTTTTCGTTGATGTGAGGTAAGAAAACATATTTAGACATGACTATGTGAACACTAAAATTTATTTTCTAATATTATTGCGACGATAACTCAAGAATCTTCATGTTTGAGCTTTTTTTTTTTGTTTTTGAAGAACAGATCATGTTTTTTTAAGAACAGAAAAATTATTGTTTATGGAACACCATTTGAATTCAAAGTCAATTTCTGTCAATGATTCAATTTCTTTCTGAAGAGTTAAACCGTTGACCGCCTCAACTAACGGACCCAAATGTAACATATATCTTCGCTACCTATCTAGTCTCAAATTAGCTCAGGCTCGAAACCGCTGATTTTGATGAGTTAGCGTTCCAGTGCCAGAAGGATACCTTTTTCAAAGAAAGATACAGAAAAGAAATGAAGAGCATTGTTCACAACAGCAGATCCTCTTCAGAAATTTCTCAAAGCAATTCAGAAAAGTTGAGAATTTGAAATCGGTGAAGGAATTATTGAAGTAAATAGTATACCAATGTACTTGCAAATAAGGTTGTGCATCAGTATCCGAGGATAAAGTAGGTTTGAATGGAACTGAATAGAAAGGACATGAAACTAGGAAAACTTTCACCTTGCCCTGAGATCGCCATCACGGTGACGTGTTCCGGCAGTGGCTCCAGCTCAACTGAGATTCGTCCGCTAATGCAAGGGCTATAATCAGTGACAACACAGGAGTCATCGTACACACTTTTCAATGCTTCAACTTCGGCAAGTTGTTCTTCCCGAGTCTCCGCAGACATCCTAAATGAAGATATCACAGAAGGAAAAAAGCACAACAACACCAGTTTGTCGACAACATCGTATCATCGAGTTATGGAGGATTTTCGCCACTTACTTGATGAAGTTATCACTGACGACTTACATAGGTTCCAGGAATTTTCATGGTAAAAACACCCAATAGGCAAGAATGAAGAATGAAAAATTTAATGTATTTATTTAAACAAGGGCAGGAATAACAAAACAAGCGGAACATACTTCACTAGTATACATGACCGAATCATTAACAACACAAGCGGAACATACTTATCAAGTACATGGTAGCGTCCTGCATGTGTTGGCGCAATCTTCATTGAAACGTTTTCTTGCTGTGCAAATCTCTCAGAATTTCATCCAAGTCGTCGTCCTCCAGTTTATTTTCAAGCGATGGAATTAGCGCCTAAATCATACACTGAACTTATACATGTACAAATTCATACAAGACCTTTTCCATTAGTTTGGTGAGGCTTTTTTTGTTTCTAAGACCCGACTAGGATTTTATTTTATAAAGATTAGGTTTCTGTCCCATTTTCTTTTGTAATTGTGTACTATTGGCACCCTTCGTAATCGTAATTCTGGTAAAATCCTCTTTGTAGAAGAAAAATGTGCAGAAATCCAACCCTGTAGGTAGAGTTTTGATGCAAAAACCCGCACTTGATGCAAAATAAACTTCAAAGCTGATGAAAAGAAAGGTCTTCGGACTGCCTAATTAGATTCACGTAATGTTACACAAAGAAGAGTCAAAAATTATCAAAAACAAGAAAAAGAGACGGATCAGCATGCGTCTCCTATGGGACAAATGAAGAGAATAGTATTTACGTATACGTCAGGACGAGAATAGGAGGTGAATCGCAGACCAAAAGCAACCTTACGCGCCCCCTGAAAGGCAGGTAGATTCAGGGAATAGGTTCCTCAAATTCACTCTCACCATTGGAGATCTGATGATGCAAGCTAGAAAGATTAAGCAGGACGACCAAGACGACCAGCAACTGACCGGGACGAGACCACGCCACCCACTGAAAGCGGTGAATAACAATACAGAAGAACGTTTCTTAGGACATGCGACCATAGAGGAGTTGGTTATGTTCCCTTCAACACGAGTATGGAAATGAACATAGACACTTTCGAAAAACTAGCGACCCGAAGCATGGATCTCCCTCATTAGAGGGATCACAGCCGGTTAGTCGCGAGGATACGTGGCGCGTCCCCAGGGTGCGGATGGTGGGTGGGGGGGGCTAATCGCGGAACAAAAACGACCTCGTACCTGCTCTGAGACGAAAGTGGATTCACGGGATGGACTCCCTGTTTCTGCAGTGCCAGGATCGGCTCATAATACTACTGTATGCCGCACGTCGGCCTGGCCAAGAGAATGCAGTCAAATGACTGGGAGGCGCAAGAGAGGCGGTTTGGAGTCGCCTCCAACAAATAAGCTCCACCTGTCCACTTCGTGAGAACGCAACGTTCTCCTAGAAAACTCTTAAGACTAGAAGCTTCCAACCTGCATAGGTTTTAAATTTTATGGAAAACACAGTAATAGAAAAGAGTTTCCTGATTCCCGAGGAAAGCCTGGTACGTTACCGCAAGAAAAGAGGGGGTTGCAGGAGTCATGTAGGCGACGCCACCTACTGAACGCAGTGTATGAAACTGGAGGTGTCCTTGTCAGCACGAGTATGGCAAAGAATACGAACTCTTTCGAGCAACTTACGACCAGAATCGGACTTACACGGATGAGAAGATGTGGTACACTGATACAGGACCCCAGATTCATGAGGTGATATCTTAATTTCAAGAAGCGCAAGAGCTGCGGGCGCGGCAAAAAAGGCATCGTAAAAGTAGTCGAAGCGGCGAATAGGCAGGGGCGGTGGAGTGGGCAGGGCGAGCGAGAAGTAGCCCAAGAGGAGCAAGCAGGCTGCTGTGGCGATTGTGACGCTGTCAGAAGCCGCGCCGTGCAATTATAGACATAGAATTATTAATTATAGATTAAATTACGTTCCTTAGCCTCCTATATACGCGGCAGCACGTCATAAGGGCGCCTCTTGACCGTTTCCCATCACTATCGACGTGAGGAGAGGGGTTCGTCAAGGTGGCGCAATTTTACCCAAAATATTTAGTACCACTTTCGAGAACACGATGCGAGAATTGGAATGGAATAATGTGGGAGTGAAAGTTGAAGGTCGGCAGCTACACCATGTGCGCTTTGTTGATGACGTCCTTCTGATAACATCTAGCATCAGCCGAGCGGAACGAATGCTTAACGAAATCAACGAAACCCGTAGATTCATCGGTCTTCAGCTGAATCTGGAAAGACGATGTTCATGCGAAACGGATTGGTCTCAGATGCCCCATATACGCTCAACGAAACGAACATATTCGAACATTTATGCGGAAAATGAACATCAAGAAAGACCTGACCTCCGAGCTTACCAGGAGGAAACGACCGGTTAGGAAGCTTGTAAGAATATCGAGTATCGTTGAAGGATGTAGCGAAGAAGACCAAGAACATCCGGCTCCATGCTCATCTCTTCAACACCACCGTACTTCCTGCTTTGACCTATGCTTCAGGAACCTGGAACTCCGCAAACAGGAAGAAAATGTGGTGAGCGTCATTGAACAACCAACTGAAAAAACTGCTAAGAGTACCCCGCTTTACACAAGCGAGAGACGGGATTCGAAATTCCCTCATATGTCAGCAATCGAAGGTTAGAAATGCCGCTGCGTTTGCGAAGGGAAGTAAAAGTAAGATGGGTCGGACACGTGATGGATGGACGTGAACACCTTAACGACAATCGTTGGATCATAGCCGTGAGCGACTGGGTTATAAGCGATATGAAGCGCACTACAGGAAGACCACCCTATGGTCAGATTTGCTCGCAAGGTCCTTCAAGAAAAAATACAGTGCTTTTCGGGTTCCGCGCGAGAACAGAACCCATTGACGCGCTAGCGGAGCAAATGGAAGTATTATTGGTCCCCGTTCAAGCAAATCGATAAACGACGCAGCTGATACAACTGATGTATATAATAGGGCCAAAACGATATGAAGCAAGGTGGGGTTGCGTGAGCGGCTGTGCTCGAAGCGGCGCAGTCGAGAAAGCTTGGAATTGAGGTGAGACCATCGCGAAGTGCAGCGAAGAAAGGTGCAAGCAAGGGTCCTCTCTCGATCGTCCCATCGCCCCGCATCGAGCGCAGCCGCTCACATAACCGTGCTTCATGTTGTTTCGACCCCACTATAGGTTTCATGTGTATATAATATCCAAAATAAAGATTCTAAAAACGTGGAGGTCTTATAGGCAGCACATCGCGATTTTGGCATGATGCAAAACTAGCAGCGAAATCGTAGTGTTCAGATAGTAGATCGCGGAAAGCAGTGTGGTCCGCTCAATTCTCCCTGGTAGTCCCAGAAAACAGAGAAAACAAAAACAGAAAACAGTGGGAAAACAAAACAGTGGGAAAACAAAACCGCTTTATTTCCTAAGAGGTGCGTTAAAACGCGCTTCTGTGTACACGTTCCTGTCTTCTCGGCAGCCTGTCCATTTGCCTCAGTTGAATGGACTGGTGAGAAGAGATCATTGATCTTCGACCGCTGCACGCGGATGCATCGCGGTGGCGCATTACAGATGTATCGGACGCGACAAGCAAAGTCAAAAGCAAAGGTTTCTGGAAATTCATGTTTTCAGTGGTAGTCAAATTCCAATAAGGGTTGCGATAGTAGCAAATCCCTTTCTGAATGGAAATGCAATTATCGCTTAGTATAAGTTGCTACTTTACGTTAGACTATGCGAAATCACCGCAAAAATGAAGATATCACAGCAGAAGGAACATCTGGAGCGGAATAAACCCAAGCCCGGACCGTTCCATTGCTTTCGAAGAAATAGAAAAGAAGATCAAGCCTAGTTTATCATTTCACATATCTAATCGAATATCAATATTGAAAAAACCGTGTCTCACATCAAAATGAATTAGATAGCAGCAGAAGGACCAGTGTCGGAGGCAGCGGCATTACGTAGCCCATATAATAAAGAAAATTAGTAGTGAGTAATACAACCCTTACCTTAGCTTCTTCAGCGGTTTCAGGACAGAGGTTAACAATTTGCGCAACTTCAAATTTGTGCAAAGGTTTCTGAGAGAATATAGCTCGAACAGCTTTTATTGTTTCGCGGTTTTTAAACCGCGACAAACGTCGTGCATAGTTGAGCGTCTTGATGAATACCTGAAGCAGTGAATAACAGCTCATACACATCTCCTTGGTACATGAGTGCCACCTCGCTCATATCTTCAATTTCATCTTTCGCTTCATTTTGTTGTCGCCGGTGCTCTAGTAACAGGAATACCTCCGACGTCAGGAGAGCGTCACAGTTTTGCGACTCAAACTCTGAAATAAATTCAGTTGAGTAATTTTGACAAGAAATACGGAACAGAACAAAGCAACATTTTACCCTTGGGAAAACGCATTTCCGTTGCATCCTCATCAACAGTATCCTCATTCTGCTTCACTGCCGAAGACATCTACACTGAAATAAAAGAATAGAGATATTAAACCATCTTCAAACCGTCCACACAAGGCATATGTTGTTGTCTGAACACCTACAGCACCGCATGCGACTTATGACATAAAACAATGTTTTTACGCCTTTCCCTTCTCCAATAATTGTTAGGCTGATTTTGCTTCTTATGTTTTTTTTTCGTTTAAATGTCTATTTGTTTCTTATATGTTTACTGTATGCTTTTGCGTACACAAGCACACTGTGTGTTTTTTTAGTACTTTGCCTTGCGATACATGTGGTCATCCATAAGTGTCTGTTTCTACATCCACAACTGTAAAGCACAAATAATTTAGCCTAGTTCATAGTTCCTCATAATACCCTCCGCATAAATGGTAAATATCCTCATTGGAATTCCTTAATGTCTTTTGATAACTACTTCTTTATCTTGTATGTGAACTTTCTTACCAACCAGAACTATATATTACCAAAATAATATAGAATCTGTTTTTGTACTGTGCACATTGGACTCGCATCTAAAGTTACATCCGGCTGGGGAGAGGTTCAGGCCCCTTGGACCAATGCTAGCGCGCTGCGAAATTTAAATTGGTACAATAGTTAGCTAGTTCCCCCTTTGCTTTGAAGGAATAGGTTCGAAAAAAAAAACAGTAAATAGATGCGGTACAATGACTCACGAACTTTTATCATGCAAGCATATAGCAGAATACCATAACAAGTAGTAAGTACTATAAAGAAAGGGAAGTAAGATGTTGGTATTTGAACAAAATTGAGGGGATGACACTGAGATCTGGAGTTTTGATAGGACATTTGAAGAGATCGTATTTCTGGAGACTTATAGTAGGGTCAAAACGACATGAGACACATACGCGATTGTGTACGCAGCTTCTCTCTCGGTGAAGCGCAGGAGCTATGAGCGTGGCGTAACCCTTGCTGGCACCACCCATCGCTGTAGTCTGCGACAATTCCAACCCGGTTTCAACTGCTGCCTCCACTGTGCCATTTCGAGAGCGTACGCAAACGCACCGGGGAACGGTAAAGAGGGTCCCGGCGGATTCTCCGCGAATGCCTCCGAGACATAACGTGCCCAGAGGATATGCCGGCAGATACGCGAACATATCTCGACGAGGTCACGCTCCAGTCGTTCATGAAGACGCAGACAACCGTCATAGATGTCTTTCCTACCACAGAGATGCAGAAAACTGCGCAGTTACAAGGAAATATGTAAAGAAGAGTGGTGTGAGCTGTCGAAATGACCGAATAAGTCAAAGAATAATAGCGTTAGATAGAAGTACATGGGATCTTGTATGGTGTTCTAATAAAGAAAGGCAGTGAGTTTGTCTTTATATCACCTTCAGAAAGTCTAGAAATCTTACCAGATTTGAACTCTTTTTCTTCCTGTAAGTTCCCGGAAGTCAGAGATACAGAAGGTCCTTCTGTCCATAAATAAGTTAGGCTACAAAAAAGCTTGGGAATTACAGGATAACGTTAATTCTCATTACTTTTGAGTTACTTTTGAGAGCTGGAATGTTCCGTTTTAACGAAAATTTTTACGCACGTAATTTGAAGCTATTAGATACATCCTTATCTCAAACTTTACGTGAGGATTTCTCTTGCTTCTGGTACGATTACTAAATTGAGATCACCTCACGTTACAAAATCGCAGTGAATGTGTCTGATTCTCCAGAACAATTCAACAAATAGTGAATTATATCCTAGCCGGTGACGCAGCGTATGATTAGCGGTAGGTAAGCAGAGTCAGTTATTTAGGTGCCAACGAAAGTGAATCTCTTTAGGAACATCGCTAATTGCCCTGACGAGGCATGGCCGAGGCATGCTGGAAATTCCGCCGGGACCCTCTTTACACACACCCAAATGCACCGCAACTACACTCGTGATTCATCTTGTTTTGACCCGACTATATCTGTATTATTTTCATCTTTATTGTAAGGGATTACACTAAGGCTGCCCGCAGAGTTCAGAGCGGCGCGGGCGCGCGGTGTGGCGGCTCTGCGGGCACTTAACTATTCACAACAGTGCGCTCAATAACCAGCAAAACCGCAGAGCCGCAAACCGCGCGTCTCTGAACTCTGCGGGCAGCCTAACCCATACGCTAAACACAATCTTTTCTTCAGAGCAGGTGGATAGATCTGAAAGCGAATGAAGCGCTTGCAATACTAAAGATGAGGTCTAACATTGAAATAAACGTAAAGAAGGACTAGATATCGTGCTTCAGGGTATTACACCACATTTACATTATTATAGGTGCAAAATTAAGATGGAATATTTTCCAAATGAAGCACCAACCCCTTTAGGAAAAGCACTATTGAGTCTTTCATTGAGGTTTCGATTTCTTTCAGAAAAATGAACAAAAAAGCATTGTTAGAAAAATTCAATTCTGTGGCAAAAATCTACAGAAAGTGTCACTACTTCTAACTTTTACATATCAGTAAAAGTGAACGAAGCGAAAACCACAAGAAGTGCGAAGTCCGTTAGTCGGATGTTCACACAGGTAGAGAAATACGACAATAAAAACCAAAGGGAAAGAAGACGAATAAAACAGATGTAATACAAGAGACGAGAAAGGGAATGAGAGTGCAAATATATGTGTGAAAGAGAGGAGACGGACCCTCTTCAGGTGAATGGGGTTTAGCTCATGGGGTGTAACGCAAGTGATGAAGATTCCCTCGCTAAACGTGCGGAACGGAAGTGGGTCGGAGCACCGGCTCCGACTATCGCAATCGCATGTATGAATGCAAATCAAATAAAGAAAGCAACACAAGTGGTGCAAATGGAATAACGAGCAGAATGCTGAGGAGAAGAAAAAAAACTTACAATCCACGTAATTACCTGAAGTAATCATCTTCAGCTGCAAGATAGGAATTTAAAAAAAAAAACCCTGTTACAGTCCATTGTTTTTAAACAATTTTTTCTTTCTAAATTCTGCGACTTTAATAAATTTACTTTCTTCTAACGTAGCCTGTTGTGATATTCTTCTCTTCTGCTTTATGGTAAGAGTTCGTGAAGCCATGTACTGCACTCATTTTATAGCTTTTTCCTACCCTATTCTTCTGAAGCAATGGAGGAAGCCGTTGTACCTATAGATGCGATAGTCGAAGCCGGTGCTCTGACCCCCTTCACTTTTGGACGGTTGGGAAAGGAACCTCCTTCACTTTTGGACTGTTGGCGAAAGGATTCCCTTCATTTGAGCTGCACTCCATGAACTAAACCGCCTTCACCTGATTAAGGTCCGGCTCCTCCACATCGCACCTATGGTTGTACCAGTTTGAGTATCGCGGAACGAAAGGAGGGGAGCCACCCGCAGCCACGTATGACTTTAGTACGATCTACGTATTAGGAGCTTGTCAAATATTTCGATATTTTTATTCGTTTTTTTTTTGTAAAAGCAAAACAATCTTTGGAGTACTTGAGTCATTCGACGGAGCACTCCTGCACCATATCTCAATATTCACAAGATCGAAATCTCCAGAAATGCTCCTAAAATGATAACGGTGTCTTGTCTGTAAGATACGCCTGCACAGAAAGCGTGTTCCAATGACGTAATTTTCGCACCTTGGTAGAATATCAGTATAAAGGAGAATCAATCTAATTGCAACAGAACATGTTGTCAGTAAAATGCAAAGTAAAAATTTACTAAAACGGAGAGAAGAGAACTGATATCAACGATACTGCAACTATGTTAATCGGGGTTATCTGCAACAGAGAATGGAGCAGAAGTTCATTTTCTCCAAAACAAAACGCTAGGAGCGCTAAAGGAGCGAAACAGCTACACATGTAATAGAAGTAGACTTTGATTAGACAATGTAATTTGATTCACACAATATCACACAATATGTACAATAACAAGAACCAACTTATCAAAAAGTAAAAAGAAAGAGCTCCTAGATCATAGGTGCGATGAAGAGGAGCCGGACCCTTCTAAGGTGAAAGGGGTTTAGATCATAGGGTGCAGCTCAAGTGAAGGGGATTCTTTCGCCAACCGTCCAAAAGTGAAGGGAGCAGTTTCGCCGTTTAAAATTGAAGGAGGTCCCTTCCCCAACCGTCCAAAAGTGAAGGGGGTCAGAGCACCGTCTCCGACTATCGCATCTATCTACTATAGATTGATGGCATCAACAACCAACATCAATAAAACAATCTAAGATAAACTGAAACAAATAAAAAACAAAAACTAAATATACAACTTAGAAGCAGACAATAAACTAAAACAAAAACATCCTTATAAGGGCGCGTGAATAATGCGTATCACTAAAAGTAAGTCAAGTAAGAATAGAATTCCAAAAACAAAAAAAAAACCAATTCTAAGCTTCCCAAGCTTTGAATCCGATAAGGAGTAAGCTATCTTTTAACTTTTATATGCCACTCTATGCTCATTTTCACCACTTCTGCGGACTGCAACGAATAACAGGCGCATTAAGTTCTTAGGCCATTGGTCCGCTGCCTAGCCTCAGCTCTGTGAATGGGCGTGGCATCCTGTATGCGTAGCGGATCGGTCCGCTGTCGCTATCGACCGTATCGGAGCGCAATTATCGACACACGCAACTCATTCTGACAGTCGCTTTGGGTACCTCCTGATGCGCACCCCAGCAGTGCATGCATTTAAATATGTGCAACTTTAGTGTATAAATTAGGCGCCAATTCCATAAGTCAAAATAAACTGCAGGACAACGATTTGTATGAAATCCTGAGAGATTTGCACAGCAAGATAACGTTCCAGCGGAGATTGCATACACACGCAGAGCGCTATCATGCCCCTAACAAATTCACCGCATAAAGATATGTGTATTCCACTTATGTAACGTAATACCTCATCCAATTACAGTATCGACATACTTTTTGTCTTCGTAGTGATTTTATATACGAACCTCTTAATAATACCGTAAATGAAAAAGACACAAATTGCTTGTACAACACACATAAGAGAATCTCGGAATTCGACGTTTGCATAATCATACACATGTGACAAGAAGTGATGGAAATACAGCAAATGATATTTAGGGGAAACTAGAGCTTGAAGAAGAGAAAACTTGTTGTTCACCACTTTTGTATGGAAAGAATAGGCATCTAAAGAAAAAGCAACCATAGCAAATAAAACATACATAAATATACGAATACTGGAGGTGGAGAAGATGTCAAAACCAAAATCCCCAAATGCAGTGTTTTCATGCCGTAGATATTTGTGTGGAGTGTGCTGATGAACATACGACAAGTTATTTCACACCTAAAGCTACCGGCGGTTTTCACAGCGGCGCGGTCTGGCGGCTCGGCGATTTTGTCGTTATCGAATGTTCACGAGCCACCAAAGCGCAGAAGCGCCAGATGGCGGCGCTTTAAACTCTCCTGGCGGCCTGACGCCTGTGGCCGACGTCCGTACATATGAGTTCCTGTGGAGCATCGCTTCATCTTATCTGTTTGTTTGGTTGTGGGTGTGGAGGGTTGTTCTTGTCTGTACGTTTCTTGAACTTCAGGACTAGGAGCAGATGGCATGATATTACTCAATTTTGTGAGAAATAAATGGTCTTATTATACCCTAGGTAGGTTCTGTTCTATCCAACGAGGATGTGAACAGCGAGAATCGTATGCTTGAAAGATGTGCTTAGCAACTATTCCTTTCGAAAGATGATCAATTATTGTCAGTGTTTTGACCTCGTATATCTATTTTGTTAGAATCGTAAGCAGATAGTTACGTTGGGTTTGATTGAGATTAGAAGGAATTTTTTTCCAGAGAATGCGAAACAAAAAGGATCGTAAAACCCATTTATCTCACCATGGTGATGAAGTTGGTGGCGCTGCCCATCAGAGGAACACTTTAGCGGTGAAGGCGGAAGCTGCTATAAGCGACCAACTGCTCCCAGGTTCCGTTCTTACTACTTCTTTCGTTCTTTTTCTGCTAATAGCCTGTGACAGTCATGATAACTCTGCAGTCCGTATCTTCCGCAGTTACAACAGTGCAATTCTGCTGAATATTTTTGGTGCAAAAATTGTTTTTGTAAGAAATTGGATGAAGACTGGCGATGCTTAGTTCTGAACAAATGAGGCGCTGATAACTGCGGCCATCTTCCTGTTTTGAACCTTTCTTTCAAGGACACTTAAGGGCAGCATACCACGATTCTGACATAGTGAGGGAATCCGCGGTAACAGCTAGAGATGATGTTGTAGATTGCAAGATCCGGGGTGGTTTCGCTCATCTCTCCCCAATCCCCATAAAAAAAAAACAGCTTGGAAACCGCTTTAGTGCCTACGTGGTACGTTAGAACGCTCTTCTATGCACACGTTCCGTCCCCTCAGCAGCATGTTCATTGCTTTTACTTAAATAGGCTGGCGAGAAGACATCACTGACCTTCGATGGCTCGCTCGTGGACGCGGTGTCTGTGCAAGGGTGGCACATTGCAACCGAAATCGTCTTAAGAAATGACGCATTCGGCGCCGTTTTTTTTTTTTACGAACGTTAGAGACAGATGAGTGAAACCACTCCTGATCCTGCAATCTACAACCCCATCTCTAGCTCTCTCTCTCTCTCTCTTCCGAAGATTCCTTCACCACGTGAGAATCGTAGTATGCTAATCGTAATATAAATTCGAAACTTTCTTAATTTTATCCTTTTCGCCTCTACCAACCATTCCATCCTTGACGGGATCCCGCGTTGCGCGTAGAAGCGCACCCAAACAAGATCTGCCACAGGACCTAGTCATTTCTTGCAGAAACATTTCGAGAGCTAAAACAAGTGGAAACATTCCCGCTGTGTGATGAGTTTGTCTGCGGGGGAACTTTTGTTTACCCAAATGGAGGAATTTTACTGGATTATTAGATGGAATTAACAAATTTGACATCTCGTGAACTACTTTCCTTTCATGCTATTCGGTGAAAGATCCCAACACAATCAATTTCGTGATATGCTACCTTCAACTCGACAATAGACAGCTTAACAATGTTAGTACCTGACAAGTTTGTTCTCCTATTTCCTATAAATAGGCCTATTTCCAAAATTAGTTGATATTAATGTAAGAGCGAAAATTCCACAAAAGTTTTGTTGGTGCTTCTTTAAATAAAGTTTGGTTCTTCACAGGTCGACATCCGTGCAACTGCCAAGCACGTATCCATGCACTGGTGAGGAATTGTATGGGTTGTGGAAAAATTGTGTGCGTACAAGAAGGCAGTGGACCGTGCTTCTTCTGCGGAACTCTCGTTTGTACCAAAGAGGAGAGAGAGGTGATAATTATTAGTTCTTCAGATACATTACTTGCAGTTTCATATTCGTAAGTTCATCCTACAATTTCATTGGCACTGACTTGAACGGTACTGCTGCAGGACTTTTTGGTTATTTCGAAAAAGAAAAAACAATTATCGGCTGCCTGCTACTGAACTCTCTTAATTTGAGGAGCAGCTGTGACGTTTAGGCTGACCTCTGGTTCGCGAAAATTTGGTGAAAATAAAAACTGTTATAAATGCTTCCAAGTTGAAGCAGTGCGCGATTTTGGAGGATTGAAGAATGAGAGTCGCTATACTAATTTATATTGAAATCAGTGAACTTAACTGAGCCTGTGCATACGAAAGGTGGTGTGCTAGAAATTTTTGAGGTCCGCTCATTGACTGTTCCCTTTCTCTGCTTAACTTTAATGAAGATTTTCAGATACTTGATCGTGGCTCACGCAAAAGCGCTGAGCTATACAACCAGCTAATGGGAGCAAAAAAAGGTGGACGTACTAAAGACTTTTCATTGTCCGCGATTGGCGCTGAGTTCGAGAAAGCTACACAATTCAGAAATAAACTTCTCGCTGCTGATGCTGATTCGTAAGTTTTTGACCCAATTTGGTGATCTTCTGCAGCACACAACTCATAGCGAGCAGCACATAAAACTTCAAAATAAGGATCCTAGGGCTGTCACCTCATAGTTGTGAACCAATTTAGAGTGCTCCTATACCTCATACAATATATATCATACGCTCCAATAGTACTTTTCTGGGCAATCTCCTGATTTTTTTCGTGCTCCACTCTCGATCACTTCGTCACAGAACATAAATATTTCTTGTTGAATCAAATTTGTTGCATTCGCTTCTTGGAGGACTGAACTAGTCTATGACAATTATTGTTCGGACAGAAGAAAGTTGAACTGCATGCGTAGAAGTTGTGTGACCCTAATGAAGTAGTCATTTAAGTGGGAACCAGTGAAGTTAGAATGACAGATCGTTGATAGCAAGCAGACAGTTGAAATTGCAGTAACTCGTGTATTCTGAAGAAAAGTGAGAACAACAATAAAATGAATTTTAGTTACCATGTTCTGATTGCTCTTCAACTTTCTGAGTTTGTGTGAATACCACAGGAGAAAAATTGCTGATGGATTGTCATAGTGATGCGAACGTGTTGTTATAACACTCATTTCTAGTATTTGGGTACCAGGGAAGGATTTGTTGACAATCCTTGATGGTTTTTTTTTCTTTCAGAGAACGGCGTACGAAAATAAATGATCTTGAAAGTGACTACTCTTCCATCGAAAACAATCCATACCTGACGGCCGAGGTATCTCTGAACTTCTTTTTGGGTCGGGTTGATGAGCGCAGTTCTTCATATTCTTGTACAGGAACGGCGAGCTATTATGCAACGTCGAATGGAATTGCAGCAAATAAGGGAAAAGAGACGAAAAAACATTCTTATTAATGTAAATTTTGGCAACATGTCGATTAGTGAAGGGGTTGGTTCCTAATTCACACATCCTGTTCTTTAACCTTTCACGATTGTTCCATCACCTCAGAAATATTAGCAAATATTTTAGAAGCAAGATTTGGGTGCGAGCGCAACTTACGATCCGATTATAGAGTCGATAATCGACAAATTGGAGGAAAGGAGACAAGCTGCTGATGCAGCTAGAAATCCGTTTGTCGATGCAGAGTGGGTTCTGAAAGGATTCATTCCTAAGGTAATGTTTTCTTTTCATGACAGCTTCCCATCCCTACAATGTTTTACTTGAGTAAATAGATACTGCAAACCAATGAGTCAAGAAGAACCTGTGTGAAAAGCTTTGATTTTGCGAATAGACGTAGTCTCTTCGATGGTAATGGAATTAGTGCCGATTAAGAGCAGGGTTATCTTCCCTCAGTAGTGTTTCTTTACAGTATGGATAGTAAACGAACATAGTGCAAGATAGATTCCGCGGCGAAACAGAGATAGTCTGCAATTGTGTCCACTTGACATAAGCTTTACTTGAACATTGAAAATGATGCTCTGGTGGATTAGCAATGGAGAATCCATAGGCTGAACGAAGTTTCTGAATTATAAATTTAAATTTTTACTAAAATTAATTTCTTCCCTAATTTTTCTCTATACTCTTACAAAGATTTCCAGTATGACCAAAGTTGTGGGTCACGTTTTGAATCAAACACAAAAGAGTTCTCGGATGTGGATGCTCTATGCATGATGAATGAAGAGCTAGCAAAGCTAGAAGTAGAAAGACGTGGTTATGCTTTTGCAATCCCGCAGCCGTACGCTTCTCTTGTCTCGAATGGCGTTGTCAGGTGCACTTTCATTTTTTTTTGGATCATCATTATTTTGCATCAGTTTCTATTTTCATACACGAATTAGCCTTTTGCTAGTTTCCTTTTCTATTATATTTACAAAGGTTAAGAATTTCTACCATAAGCAATTTTACTCCTACAATAGTCGGGTTTAAACGGCCTCAAATTCGCTGCAGGTGCGTAAATGGCTGCGCTCGACGTTGATCGGACTGAATTGTCGATTATCAGCGGCTCGGGCTGCAGAGGTGATTGGAGCTAGCGAGAGTCCCAACATAATAGAAAAAAAAAACCGCTAGCTTCGATGCGCTGCTTTGACTGCAACCGCTTAGAATGAGCTTCAGGTCGTTTTGACCCGGCTATAAGAATGTTCTTGTTCGTAAATGATTTATATTCATGTGATGGTATAGTAGGGCCAAAACTATCATGAAGCGCGGTGCAGTTGCGTGAGCGACTGCGCTCGAAGGCAGGACCCTTGCTAGCACCATTCTTTAGTTCGCGATGGTCCCACCGCGATACTAGCCGCTACGATACACCGCGCCGCCTAGAGCGCAGTCCCTCACCTAACTGCACTGTGCTTCATGTCGTTTTGACTCTACTATAGCTTGCTAGAAGACCTACTTTTGACAGATACATAAGATGGTCCGAGGATGTCAATCTGAAAGGACCTGTTTTCATATGTTCCGCTGTCTCCTCCATTACAAATAACGATGTCTCAGAGTTTTTGTCTAAAATGGGTATGATTTATTGTATTCCGCTTAAAGCGTTTTCCTTTAATTGTGTATTTGAACGATTGCAGGTAGTTTATTTGTTAATAAGGGTATTAGTGGACAAATAGACTTTTCCCACGCTAGTATATTGGGACGAGCTTTCTTGGACGATTGTATTACATACAAAGAATTCTCAGAGAAGGTAAAACTCTCCGCTATTATTCCAAATCGCTACGCTTTAGTTCATGCTGGTTTCCTCCTTCAGCACAACGCTCCCGTCTTTGGAGAGGGCAATTTCGTGTTGGTTTTCTCGAGTTTTGAACCTTTGACTGTTACTGTGCCATATGTTGCGCCATCTCCCTTCTTCCGGCTGGAGAAGGAAATCCTTCATGTTTTAGGAAATGTTTTCAGTTCATAGTTTCTTTTTGTTCTGTTTTTGGATATTCGAAAGTGGTACTAAATTATTACATCCGCAACAGTGATCCGATTTCCACCATGTAGTCCACTAGCCGAGATCCTATTAGCGCATTTAACGACATGTTCTAGGGTTCCGAATATTGCCAAAAAAATCTAACTTCACTGTTAGAGACGTCATCTTTGGTATAATCACTGATTTCAGCTTAAAACCACCGTTTCAAACAAACAGTTCCGGAAACATCATTACTGCTTTGTGATTTTAATTTAAATTTGACTTCAGATTTTTAATTTTAGAAACCCTGCACAACGCTGTAATTTTTTGCGCATGAACGTAGCTTCTTGAGGAGAGTTCTTTATCATTCAAATATCAGTATCAAATATGGAAGCACTCAGAGCGTCCTGGTTCTTTAAAACCTCCTGAATTGTGTTAATTTTGACTTCAAATTAATGAGGCAGAAATACTGGAAAATTGCGTAGACACGAATGGAACAAAAAATACTACTCTACTGGTTCATGCAACAAAAAAAAAACGAAGAAAATAGTGGGAATTAGGGAATGACAGGTTATCCTAGTAAATAATCCATATCACCAAATTAGGCAAACCCTGTTGTGCGATCCATAAACAACAGTTCAGTTAATTTTTATGATCTTTATAGTGAACTTGCGCGAGTTTGGTGTCCTTGTAAAGGCTTTGGTCATTTTTTTGGAAGTAAAAAATAGTTGGTCGTCGTTGGAAAATCACATATGAATTGCGTGTGAAACATCTCGAATGGCTCCGCGTCATGTTGCTCCGGAATACGTGTACTAATATTGGTATTCGTCATAAGATACACAATTGTGCGTCTCGTGTTTTCCACTTCTTCCATCTTCATTTTCAGTTTATTTTATAGCACGCTCGTGATTCCAGTATGATTATTTTTTTTTACTTCTTCGTTAAAACAAAAAGAAATAACAGCAAACAATGTAGAAGAAGGAGTTAATGTCTAAGCGACATGTAATGTTATTTCTCTACTCTTCCAAGTAAGAGGCCAACTTTTTTTTGATGAAAATAAGACATCCTGTCGCGCTCCAGTAGTGGCTTACTATTGTTTTTCCAATTGTTGAGTCGTTGAGCATTTGTTCCTATGAAAATGCACAATTCTTCACCATCAATTTTACGAGGAAAAAGGATATGTCTTTTTACTTTCTTCGCTTCTTTTCATCTTTTGCTTTTTTTTAGAAGAAAAGAATATTAGTGGGTTTGCTTAATAACCTCGATGGACTGAATTATTAGAGCGTTGAAATGCCCTATCTCTGTTCTAAGTAAATCCTTTTCATTTTTTTTTTTACAACAAATCAGTTGTTGAAAAAGCACATCCTCTAGCACCAGGATCCTTACTCGGACACGCCGCATTGCTGCATCATCGCTACCGGCATTAATACGTTCTCGGTTTACTAGTTATACAGTAGTCTCCGATACTCGACCACTACGCTCACTATCTTCAAAGCGTTCGTCTTCGATACGAAATCTTGCGAATCATCATTTCACAGTACGTTCGCTAGTTGTTCCGAGATCAAGCCTACTGTTTTTTTTTTTTGCGAGCTGTCTCAGTTGCATTTTGTCCGTCGAAATTGGAACAAGAAAATTGTGAAATGTTGTACTTATTGAAAAGGAGGAAGTGTCTCCACGCTGATTCGTTTGTACACTCGATATTTGTCCTGCGAAATGAGCTGCTGCTAAGGCACAGTGGCTACCGAACATGCTCATCCTGATGAGCGAGATGCACCTTCGATTAGTTTGAGATAGAGGAGAAAGATTCTGTGTGGAGCAGAGTAAAACTATGTTGCGGGATACGCGTTGTGCCCTGCTGCTTGAAAACATTTGGTGTCAACAGTGTGTGCACTGTAATGGGTCGAAAGCTTGCAGGGCTCTTCTTGCTACACCTCACCAACAAATTTACGTTTGTAGTTGTCGCAAAGCCAGCGTGTTTTTGAGTAATCATGCAATGCCACGTTACCGTGGTTAGACAGTAAATTGCGGTGGAAAGGAAGCTTTCAGATCAAAATACTTGTGATTCCGACACGTTGGTTTTTGTTCCATTCTTCAAGACTTCAAACACTCACGAACATTTCTTTCAATGCATGTGAACTATCAGATGTCTCCGGTAAAACAAACACTATGAAACTAAAATTAAACGTCAACAATTGTTTGCTAACTTCATTTATCTAATTCCTTGGTGAATCTATCGAATCTAATATTTTCTACATATTCGAGAATTGGATCATTAACGTTTATTTGTTCCCAGTTATGAATAAAGTTTTTATTCTAGTGTTTTTTCGTACTCTCATACGGTTCACGCTGTTCGTATATTGTGGTAATCAATTTTTCTAAGCAATAATTTGTATCCTGCAGTTTCCATCCATCAGTGTCGCTAACAATGGCGGCAGAGCGCAATCAATTTCTTGGATTAAACGAAGAAGAGGTTTGAACTATCGGTTTATTTGTAATTTAACTTAAAAGTTGCGTATTAGGTTGTTCCCTAAGCAGTTGCAGTTTTTACACTCAATAGTCCACGTACGAGTCACTGTTTTGCAATGCTATATTCTAGGGGGCTTAATCAAGTGATCTATGTGGTCAAAATTTGCTGCCATCTAAGCTTTTTTTACATGAAGTCATGTATATCTTTGTCCGTGTTGTTCGTTTGCGTCCAAAAACTGACTTTTCACCGCAGCAGAAAGGTTCACTACCAATAACCACTAGTTTTTTGAAGCTCGAACATTGGAATAAGTTGGACTTCAAAAGCGGTGACATTTCTTCCAAGATTCTTTCTGTTTCAATTTTCAACCCATAATGTGGGAGAGCTGTGACTGCCGGGTTTTGTCTGCTGGGATTTTCAAAACAATCTGTAGAAAGATCCTTAATATGATTACAAATTGACCTTGAATCATGAGGATGTCGAATATCAACTGATTCGCACTTGTTTGGACACATCTAGTCGTGATGAAAGCCTTTAAAGGCATCACCCCACGAATCTGAGGTGGTACGGATTTCAGGTGGAGTATTCGTATACGGGATTGTAGATTAAGGAGAGGGGGTGATTCCGTCCATTTCTTCCTAGTTGCCGTAAAAAACGGCCCGGAAGATACGTTTCGGCGCTCGAAGTCATACAATGAGTTTGATTGGAGCGCGTTAGCCTTGTGCATGCGCCGCATCTTCCGGGCCGTTTTTATAGCAGTCAGGAGGAGATGGACGGAATCACCCTCCTCCCCATAATCTACGACACCGTATAAGCATAACCCACCTGAAACTCGCACCACCCCAGATTCGTGGATTGATGCCTTTAACCTACACGGGAAGTAGGAGATTAGTAAACATACATCTACCGTGATTTGATAGCATTCGTAGCAGTCTCAATCCTCACATTATCACAGTTGGAAAACCAGATTTTTTATGTCCATTTAGAGGATAATGAATTATGATGTAGCGGAGCATTTCCAAGTTTCACTTCCTACGTATTTTGCTGGTTGTGGCTGTGTTTGTGTTAGATTTCGTGAAGCAAATGTAGAATACTGTACATTTCCACAGATTTCAAGAGGTCCTCAGTCCTGTTTTTTTCTTGTTGGTGATAGAATGGCGATCATCTCGTGCGTGTGGATGGTGATTTTGATGGAATTTTGACTGTCCCAGTGTTCGACAACGTTTAATTTTCTGTTTGATTTCACTTCTTTTAGAACTTATTTTTCCCATTTGGCTGTCTTTCTCCCAAAACTCGCTTAAAGGTCTTTTTAGCGAGCATGCGGTGGTCGTCCTACGTATTTCATGATAGAGTAATTAAGATAAAAATTACTTGACTGTAATCATGCGAAGAAAAGAATCTCCTAGAATTTCAAAAAGAGTCGCATTGTTCCGTTTTTATTCATCACTTCCCCTTTATTGTCACGTAAATTGAGAACAGCTGTTAATTTTAAAGCACCTTAATGGATTCAATAATGTTTCTAGCGTGAAATATTTAAGGAAGCTGTGGCCAAAGGTCTTGCTGCGCGGGCTCTCCTCACAAGTGTCACCTACCCGTTGACTTGTGTGAAGACACTCATTCAACTCGGTCATGAACCTTTTCCACTGTCCACCGGGAGAACACTCATTGTTGCTGGACGCAATGCTTATTTTCTTCCTAACGCTTTCAGTTATGGTTAGTTCCATATTTGTCTAACTTTCGTTCACTCATCTGCAAACATGTATTTTTTCTTTTATGCGAAGCAGTTTGTGTATTTTCCTGTGATACATTAGGGGTACCCATAATTAATCAATTATTTCAGTGGCAGCAGAAAGATTACTGGCATTTAATTTTACATTTAGTCGATTATGTAATCTCCGTCATTATTCGGAACCTTTTGCTATATTGCTGGTAGAGTTTCATCCTCCTTTTCATAAAATTTGAAGAAAAATATGATTCTAGGTAAGCTCGCACTTCATCGATATTTTCGAAATTTTTATTCCTTAGAGGATGTTCCATCAATCTAAATAAATGAAAATCAGATGGTGCTATGTCCGCAGAATATGGGGGATGAAGTGGTAAAACTTCCCAGTTTAGCTGCGATATCATCGAAAATCTGTTGACCGCTGCTGACCTACGTTTAGCGCCGCGCTCACCGCTGTCGCTCCAGCAGCTAGGCAGGCTCCGGCACCACCTAGGATCATGGATCACCATGATCCCGCCACCTTACTACCCTCGAACCATCGCCGCACGATGTCCGCATTGTGATGGGGGGAGGCGCTCAGCAGGTACCCGAGCTAAGTGGGTGTAGCCGACAAGACAATACAAGATACGTTAACACAAACCAATCGACAACTTTCAAAGTTTGCTCATATAAATTCATATAAAGATAAGAATGCTTTAAAACACATAGGAACGTAGGAAGGAGGGACCGAATCCGATGACGAAGGATTAACGATGCTGCAATGGCGGATTTCAAAGAAGAATAGGAATCTAGTTCTTATCTCACCACAATCACTATCAGCGGGTACTGCCGTGAAATGTGCCGCTTTGTTGCGTAGAAGATTACATAAGAGATACATTTATGATATATGTATATGACGTATTTCTCTCCTTGTCGTACGAGTAAAAGTTCGGCCTCAAGCTGTTCTCTGGTTACTCATTTCATTGCATTTTGGAGTTTGTAGATCTCTGGTCAAGCTTTATGTCATACTTTGTCTAAACTTGTCTTAACCAGTCCTGTCTTGTCGGCTGCACCCAATTTGCTCGGTTACCTCCTGACGCGCACCCATTGCGATGGGGCGGTGGAAACTGCGAATTTGGAAGAGAGGAGTGAAAAGCAGATTGACGGAACAAGTTCAGGTATACGAATATGATAAACAGCGTATATTATTTATTATCGGAAATTAGGGAAAAGTGAATTCTTCTATCTAATTGGAAGATATATAAGAACAAATGGCAGGAACAACAAAAACAAAAACATGCAGCAGAAAAAACAGTAACATGCTTATACCCCGTAATTTCACACATTTCACGCCCTATCTGTTCCATAAAAACTCTCAACGAATAAGTGTGTGTTCGTAGTAATGTCTTTCTAGGTCACTTTCTGTCTAACTAGGTCATATTCAACTTTCATCTGTAACAACTGCACCCACAGCAACTTTATGTTCAAAATTTGCAGTTATGCCAGGTAATCTCCGTCTACATCTTTACAAGACAAATTTTTCGAAATAAGACTTAAATGGACATTGATCAGGCTTTATAACTTTTTACATATTCCTCAAACTCCTTTCCACTTTCTTTCTTCATTTCTGTCTACTCTCTGCATCAAATCAGTGTGCCAGATTAGGTGCATTAGTGGCGAATAAAGACCTATGCATCTTCGAGATACACCTTCAGGTACAATGCATGTCTGCGAGGCATTAGTATTTCTCTTGTATTTCCAAAGATGGGTGGGTGATTTCCATCTGACGATTCAGAACAGGATAACAAACACTTCCACTCACATTTATAAACAGCAATTCACTTATGTAAACTTGTTAAACAACTTGACCTTATCCAAATTTTCAAACAGTTCCTATCACCAGGCACTTTATTTTTTTGTTCACGCATCGTAAGAGCTGAAAGCGCGGTGAAAAAGATGCATAGTAAGAGCAGCAGACGTGGGGAAATGAATGGAGAAAGGGGTCTGGGCGGGACGTCAGCGAGTATCACAAGAGGACCAACCAGGCTGTAATTATTTTAACGCTGTCAGGAGCCGCGCGGTGCAGTTATGGACGTTCATTAATCTCCTGGATATGCGGCGGCGCATAATACGGGTACCTCTTGACCGTTCAACATACACTCGAGGAGAAATTGTGAGAGAAAAACAAAAGTCGAAAAAGTTGTTATTTGTTGCAAGGGAACTCCTACAACAAGGAGATAAGCATAGTCAACGGGGATGGACGTTTCAATGAGGAGGTTTGATCTTTTTCCACGCACTCTTTGGGAATTATCCCACGAATCTGAGTTGGTACGGATTTCAGGTGGAGTATTCGTATACGGGATCGTAGATTAAGGAGAGGGGGTGATTCCGTCCATTTCTTCCTAATTCCCGTAGAAAAACGGTCCGGAAGATACAGCGCGCACACAAGGCTGGCGCGCTCCAATCGAACTCATTGTAGAAAATAGTGCACCGGAACACTCGAAGCCGTATCTTCTGGGCCGTTTTCTACGACAATTGGGAAGAAATGAACGGAATCACCCTTCTCTCAATAATCTACAATAATCCCGTAAACGAATAGTCCACCAGAAATCTGTACCACCCCAGATTCGTGAAGTGATGCCTTTAAACTAGCACATGGGTTTGTGGATTAGCGCACATGTTCATATGTGATCACACTGCACCGTATACAAGCATGTTATAGCAGTGTAGTTTCTGAGGTCGCTTATTTCTTTCTCGTCATGTAAAAGTGATGTACTTTGCCTTAGTGGTAGACTTGATTTTCTTCTTTTGAACTGTTACCTTTAATTTCATTCTTTTTCTGATGTTATCAATGCTTACAGCATTTATTATGTGTAATGTAGACCTTGTACCATTGCAGCTAGCCAACTAGCTCATGCGCGTGGCGTCGGTGTGTTATTTACCGGTATAGATTCGGCTGTATGTTCTCTGATCATCCAAGGAATAACCTCGTATCAGACAAAGAAGGTGATCCTTTCCCGAATGAGCTTCGCATTGCGTTTTTTTTGCAACAAATTTTGATTTCAGTACATTGACCAGTACTACCCCGAAATTGGAGGTATGCCGGAGAATGTGGACGCTGATGAGAAGGTATCACATCGATTACTGCTGTGTAAAAGCAGGATTGACATTCAATTTAGGACCTGAGTGATCACCAATCTTTCAAGCGACATCTTCGTGTTGCCATTCGTGAATCGGTTGTCCGCGTAGCAACTGTTGCTGTCGCAAGGCCTTTAACCGGTGCGCATAAAGCGTTGCTCATTGTTCTAGATGTGCATAATTTTTGTCAGCAATCGAATTGCTGATTATTCTCAATATTTCTTGACATTTATCTTCATTCTTGAGGTTAAGAAATTTTATCCACATGTTAATCATTTGGGTACATCTTCCCAAAAATATTGCGTACTGGATTGATCTGCGAAAATTCCAAGTGTTCACTCCGACACTGAGCACTTGAAAATCCTCGTTACTAACTTCCCAAAATGTTTATTTTAGATCTACTTTTCTTCATTTTTCCCGTGAGGTTGCTCAACAGACATAATTCGAACAATACCTAGATGCTATACCATATACCTAGATGCTTCACATAGTTGTGACGATTACTACTCTCACCTTAATGACGTTCATATAAGTGCAGAAATCCGGTTCACTTTTCAATCAGTTTTCATGAAATGAAATTGATGACATAATTCGATGATAGGGATGATTTTTAGTTTTGAGGTCAAGTAATTCAATTACAACGCTAGTTGTGCATGAGACATTTGCTACAGTTTTACTGCTGCTTCCTTTAGTTGTAATGATCCGCCAAATTGCACAGCTTATTGGGCACGAATCAAAATATAACGGTGTATGGTCAAGCCTCCGTGTAATTGGTCTAGAAGAAGGACCCGGTGGTTTGTTCAGGTGATTTAAACTCTAATTACCAGCTTCTTCCTAGAAAATCTCAATGGTCCATATTCAGCGGTTTGGTGCCACAGATTGTTGGGGAGATAGTGATTGTGTTCGGAACAGGAGCTCTTCTTTACGCGGCTGAAAGAGCAATTGTTCACGCAGGCTTGTACGAGAAGAAAGACGAGAAAAGCGTAAAAGTGAGTTTCCTATACAGTTGTTGCGTCATTATAAAGACGATATTTCAGGAAGTGGAGGACCTTCGCAAATTTACAAACCTAGCGATTCCATTCGTTGTGAATTCGTTTGGTTATCCATATCAAGTTGTCAGTACCGTTATGGCTGTCGCTGGATCTGGTTAGTTGGATTCGTGATGTCACTTGCTTTTCATTAGTTGATTTCGGACAATGCTACGAGCTAAAAATCGATGTCTTTCTAATTGCTGCGGTTGATTCAAAAAATAAGCTTGTCATAATTGCGAAATTAGTAGAGCACGGTACTTCAGATCGTATGGTACCCTGGAGATGGATCCGCTTCAGATTTTAATAATACAATAGTTATCGATGTACACATTTTTGTACCACTAGCGCTATATATCTTGCATCAAATCAAGGTCGTGCCCGGTCTAGGTAGCGCGTTGTTTATGATGCGTTCAAAGGGCTGACGGGATTTCGGTAATTTCTAGAATCAGCTTCTTTAAGTATGTGTATGTCGTACTGTGTACGTATGTGTACCGAACTAAAAGGGAATTGTCTGAGTTTTTGTGTTTTCCGTTGCCCACGACGGGATAGGGTTTTTGATAAAAATCTGCGGATTCAAATTTACCTGTACCTGGAACTGTCTTCCGCTAAGCTTTTAAGCTTATGATTGGGTCCTTCCACAACTCCTACGTCCGATCTCCTCTCCTCTCTCTATTTTTCTTTCTTTCTCTTCCTATCGAATCCTTCATTGTTTTTCCGTTCAATCACACATTTGAATCTGTCCAGGAATTGTGATCTATGATGGCGTGCAGTCGATCTTGCGAATTGTATACATCATATGTCAACGAGTTTAGAGTAGAGTAAGCATTACCACTTGAACTTTCATCGACTACTCTTAAAAGTGCTGTGAGCAATAGCAGTGCCTACTCGCGTTAATTGCATAGGTTGTCTAAGGTATGTTGGGATGCGACGCAACGAAGAAGCAGAAAAGAAAACAATTTGAAAGATTCTTCTTTATTGCGCCACATTTTTTTAAAAGATTGTCTTGGAAAATGTGATTCATGTTAACACAGATGATCGGCAGAGAAAACAACCGCCGAAAATGTTTTAACCTACAAATCTAAAGATTAGACGTGTAAAGGAGGTGATATCCTAGATAACATGTCGGACAACTTAAGTGAAGCCAAAATCCGCTGCCAAGTCACTTCTTGTGATGACGGAATCTACCCGTAACTGCAACGAAAGGATGATCCTCATGGAAACGTTGTGGTGGAGCTAAAACAACTTGCGAAATGACGTTGGAAAAGCTTGTTGGCGTTTCAACATAAAACTTCGTCGTCTACGATTTTCTTCATTTTGCTATATGGTGTGTTGTCCTGTGCTATTCGGGAATTGGAACAGTCAATTCTTCAGACAGAGCGTCCTGTGCCCCATTCTTCTGGTTCCTTTCTCGAACACGTAAAGACAAAAAAGGAGTGTCCAGTACATTACATTACGCGTGCACGTTGCAATTCTCCCACGGACGAGCCCACAAAATGCTAATCCATGCAATAAAATATATACATTTGTTTATACTTAGAAATTTCTCTTTCAGGTCTCGCCGTTGCATTCCTTCCATACGCACCATCGTTTGTGAATTGGCACTCTGCTTGGGACTATCTCACTCCTCATGGTCTCAAGCGAGGATCTCGCTTGTTTTTACGAGAACAAACAGGAGCAGTTACAGTCGGAGTTGACAAACAACTGTATGCGAACAATAAGTTCTTTGCGTAGTTGTTAGCTAGATTATACTGTCGTGCGATTTTCAGTGATGTATTCTGCTCGCATTTGAAATTAAGTTTATTGGCATTACTGCCACACAATGCGCGTGTTTTTCCTCCCATTGCTAGAGTGATATCCGCTGGTCTGTATCACCTATCTTTTTGAGGGAACTTATTCATCCAGCCAGGTTACATCATTATCTTTATTGATTTTAATTTCTTAAACTTAGGAGATATATGTTTTCCAACTTCATACTCTATTATTCGTAGGTTATAATGAATACCACTGCAACTTTGTGCAGGTCTGAGTTTAGATGTATAATGAAGTTTTTAATTTAGTAAAGTTTTGTGGTTTCGTTTCGGTGCATGTTAGTGAGCGGTATTCGCGCACAGCATCAGAAGAATTCCTGCCTTAGCCATTAACAGCAGGCAGTTGTAACGTGATGTGACGACCTTTCTTTCATTGTCTATTTTATTTTTATTTTTTTTTAGTGTAGTTGACCGGTGACGGTGTGTTTTACTACTCTGCACGTATACTATTTAGTTTGAAAAACTGAATATTCGGCAGACATTGGTAATGGTACAAATTTGATCATGAACAGAATCACATGAAAAACGTAACCTACTCATAATATTTGCGAAGAAAAAAACAGAAGCTCGGGTCGTGGTTTCTTTTCGGTAACGCGGTGGTTATGAATATTAGTATTTAGTTGTGCCTGAGCCGTCGGCTTGTGCGAAAAACTTTGGTATCTTATATTAATTCTACACAGAGCTGGTTTACAAAATAGATCATTGAAAAAGTTACTACAGATCATCTTTGAGTTTTTTTTTTCTGTTAGGCAGAAGTTTTGCAGAACTATTTTATAGGAGTACTTTTTTAATTGGAGGTCTATTGGAATCCCTCTGGTGACAGTTTCCACAGTCCAGTGAATGTTATCTGGTGGTTGGCATCCACTAGTAGTACGGGAGATGCCGAAAGCCAGTTAACTGCCCTGTTCACAGTAATCGGAGCTGCTCACAATAGTGTTAATATTGATTGCCTCAGGATTAGCTGCTACATATGCTTAACCCAAAAGACGTTCAAATTGTTTCTACGCTATATTAAGAATAGGGACATGCAGTAGTGAGTTTTCAAACTCCCGAGAGCAGACGTATGAAAGTGTCTGCGAGACACTGGACGTGGAATGGATGGGCTATGCGAGGAACAGGCTCCTCGCAAGTAACTATTTTGTTCTTCTCTTGTGCCTGACTCTTACCACTTTTGCAGAATGTTAATGCACCAACTTCCTATGTCCACCCTACCAGGAGGTGAAGAGGGATAAAATACTCGGCATTGATTCTCTTGATTTGCACTTAGTTTCCAGCACCTCCTCATCCATCGATTAATTGATGCGTAGATGTTTGATCGCCTTCGCTGCTGTACCGCTAGAAAGTAGTCCACTTTTTCCCCTAAAGATCATCATTTGTGAAATTTTCGCACATGCCTTGTTCTTTCGCTTCAAACATGCTCCTTCGTCTTGTGATTGTCTCCGACACCACTTCAGTTCAATCCTAAATAAGAACTGGTTTCTCACATTGACACGGCCACGGCCACACTACCACTGCAATGTCTACGTCATATGAGCTTGTCGAAGCACCTTTTATATCTGGCTTCAATCACGCCGCATGAGATCGTGTAATTCTCATTGTTGGGCAGGCAGAGCTTCTTTGGACGTCCAGTATCGAACCAGTTCTCTTTATTATTACGTCGTGCAATGAATTATTCGCCGCTTTCAAAAGACCTTGACATGGATTTCCAAATTCTAAGTCGACTGATAATTACTCCGTATCATTTCGTAAAGAGCGATTTCCGCCTTGTTTCCATGGTGGTGACCTCATTAAAGCGCCAGAAGCGTCCATTGATTTGTTCTTCTCTTATTTCCGGCTTCTTTCATCATCTTCTGCGACATTTATCCCTCATCCTCTGCACTGAACTTCTTGCTTCTGAAGCGAACGCTTAGAGCTAACAGCTTCACTTCCTGGGTAGTGTTTATGAGTTGTTATGTAGTTTAGAACCAGGCTTAAGACCACCACTATTCCCATGGACACGTGAAAATGTCAGAAGTTTCTCCGAAAATAAAGTATTTTCTCCATTGATTCTTTTGTGACCCTTCGCTACTTAGCTTTCCTTTTTTGACTACTTTCTACTTTTCTCAATAGTTCGATGGCATACTCTGTGCCATTTTCATTTCTACATTCAGTCACCCGTGGTAATAGGTGAACCATTAAATTGTTGCGAGCATACTGAACATTTTTTACTTCTGCCTCTACGCAATCATTTTACAACAATTATTGTTTGACTCGATACGAAGTCTCGCTGCAAGCTCTTTCCGCACCCACGATTGGTGTCTAGCTTGTATCAAATGCAAAAGCAATTCTCTTCTCTAAATTTTAAGATATCATTGATGAACTCTGGCTTTAAGAATATGAACAGCCGCCTATGAAACACTCGACGTCTTGGCCCTGCCTCGAATATAATGATGACCGCTTTCGTCCTCAATTGTCGAATGCTGACTCGAAATGACTGAAGAAACCTGCTTGATCCATTATAGTCAAGGTTTTTCAACGGTTTATCGCTGTGTCAAACATCTCCTTAAATCCCTACGGGAAAAAGTACTGAGTGAAACATTATCCTGAGAGTTCGATCGGTTTCAGAAGATCATACTCTCGTTTTACCACAACATGTCAGTACGCTCCCCGTTGGCTCTTACAGGCTCTACAATTTTCTTTTGTCTCATTAATTATACAATTTCCAGCATCTCAAATCTAAAGTTGGAAGTCCTCTATTATTTTATGCACGAATACCGCATGAACCTCCAATCCTAAAATTTTCCGCTTACCTTGCATACTCGTGTCAATTGTCCTTGGTTTGTCTCCTCTTCTTTCGGTTCGTAACCAGCATTTAGTTTACGTCGATAGACTTAACAGATATATATATATATATATATATATTCAGTTATAGTTACTTTCAAATCGATTCAATTACTGAAACCATTGTTGCACATGCACTGGAATTCGTACATGCAAGGCTTGTGTGCTCTCTAAAACGGTTGAACAGCCGTATAATAGCTTTGAGAAAGGCTGTTGTTCCTCTACAGCTGCACCCTATAGATATTGCTTTGGTTTACGACGTGTGTTGCAAAAAATTTGAGGTTTGTCCTTTTTAATTTTGTATGTACTGGGTTATCCCATGAATAAGGCGGTATTCTACTGCTCTCTTACTTTTCAAAATAAAATAAACGAACTTCTCTCAGTCTAGAATATACTATTCCCTACAATTTTCGTCCATCTTTCTGGTACAGTTTCAGTCCTCTCTCCCAAAATCCACCTTTTCATGACGAAAGTACTACTTCAGCAATTGAGAGAAAAAGGAAATTATTTATAGGACTACTCAATAGTATTAGATAAGTAGCCAACTATTGCGCTTCTTCATTTCTTCGAACATCAGTACATGATGAAATTTCAGAGAAGGAAATATCCCCGTGCGACTGAATAGGATCTTTGACATTGTATCTCGCCGGCGGTTAGATGTTGCAGCGAAAGAGCTGGTTTGGAGCTTGTGAAAGCTTGATTAGCATGACCTGCGGGATGGAAACGAGGATTTTCGTTCTGCGTTAGCACGGAGGACTCTCCTGAAAGAAAGGAGCCACTTCCAAATTTGCTTTCATTTTTATATCTTCGGTTACTTTCGTGTTGATTAGATTCCTTGGGATCGCGTGAATCCGCCTAATCCTTCGTGTTTCGGATCAGTACTGAAAGTTTGCAAATGATGTTTTTCCCTCATACAGCAAATAATACTGTGACAATTCAGGGATGTTTTCGTGGTGTTGCAAAAACAAAGTCTCCCTTTGCAAGCCTTCCTACCTACTGTCCACTTATTATTCAGAAGTCAGTGCAGAACTCTCTTCTCTGCTTTGCTTCCTTCACCTTTCGCCGAAAAACAAATCATGCTTTCTTTATTTACTTTCCTTTGCACATAGTCTAGCTCCTAGGATCTATGAAGCCAAAATTTTTATGCTCTTTGCAGGAGGATATTATAATTGACAGTTGTAAAAAGTGAGAAGGAAGCTTTAAAATCACCCACTTTAGAATCACAAATCAACTACTCAGGAATTTACGATTAGTGAAAAAGATGTGATAAGTTTAAATGGAAGATAAATTTAAATGACAACAGAGGTAATATTTAGGATCTAAGATTCTCCAAAAATTGAATTATTGTCTTAGCTGTAAATACCTTTACAACAAGGAACTCATCTCCAATAAAACTCACTCCATGTAATAACGGGCTTATTCTGTGTGTACGTGTGTATGTATAGTACTGTCAAAATGACATGGAGCACGGTGCAGCGAGGTGTAGCGGTTAGAATCCAGGAGAGACCCTCGCGATGCTCCCACCTCGATTCCAACCGCTAACTACACCGCCTACGCAGCCGCACCCTGCCTCTTGTCGTTTTGATCCTACTATACGCACTTATTTTTGTACGTGTTACGAAACCCCATGGGAACGGGTCCCACGAATTACTGCTTCGACACCAAAAAGCGATAGAATCGGGTGAGACGCTTCAGTGGCGTCTAATTGGTGTATCGGTGATAGAAAACACCGAGGAGGAACGGTACTGGTGCGACTGCGCGAATATTGGAGTTAGCGGCGTTATTGCTGCACCAGCACCCCGCGTCCTCCTGTCCCTGGCTTCCTCCCAGGTCCACTCTCCTATGCGTTCTCTTCACTATGCTTGCCAGATTGTTTCTTCAGAAATTGGACGCATGCATGCGAACAGTTAACTAGTAGCTAGCAGCTTACACGATCTGACGTAGGAATTTAACTTTGTCAGTCATTCATTTCATTCCAGGTTAGCGCGTATGTTATAGTCGGGTCAAAAGGACACGAAGCACAGTGCATTTGTACGCTCTCGATGCGGCGCTGTAGAGGGAGCACATGAATTGAGGTGGAACCATGGCGAACTGCAAAGATGGGTAGTGCCTCAAAGGTTCCAGCGTGCTCCTAACCGCCATGCTCCACCGCAGCGCCTCGAGAGAAGCCGTGTACGCAATTGCACCGTGCTTCATGTCGCTTTAACCCTACAATGCGTTAGTTGATGAGGAGAAAAACTAAAAGAACTTTGTCTGATATTTCGGCGTATGTTTTCAAGTTGTAACAAGTTCTATATGATCAATATAATAATATAATATAATTACAAAGGAATCCATCTGTTAGCGAACTTATAAATGTTCGAGAATTTTTCTACTGACAGCTATTTCTGGTCGGATTTAAACCTGATGCTCGATACAGTTGCATAAGCGGGCGCTGTCGAACCGGTGCATTGGAGCCAGTGGTTGTAAATCGAGGTGGGACCATCGTCAACTTCAGTGATGAGTGGTGTTTGCAAAGATCTTTCTTCTCGTTCAACCGCACCGCTTCGAACGCAGCCGCATACGCAAATGCATCGATCTTCAGGTCGTTTTGACGCGACTATATGAGCGACATGTGTTTGGCTATGAAATGCGATATGAATTGAAGTTACCGTATACTAAATAAGAAGTACGTGGATTCTTGGGTTGATTATTCACAAGTGATAACAACACAATTTTTCTTTTGTCGAAAGAGTGATACTGCTTGGAAATAACTGTTACGCTTTTCTGACTCCTTTTAATCATTTGTCGTCGGTCCTAAACAGAGGTGGTGACTCCTGACTGCATGTAGTTCACTTCGAACACTTGAATCCCATCGTTAGGGTTTTCGGCAGAGGATCTCCGTCCACGTTTTTTTCAAAAGAAGTCGTTTGTTACATTTTTTTTTTATAAACGAACTTCACTGTTCTGTTTGTGTACAAATTCATAAATAGGACTTTTATCGGAGGACATGGGATGATCCTTAAATTAGACATGTCTTTCAAATCGGTAGCAATTGTATATGATTTTTTTTTCGCAAAAGAAATAGTATTATTAAGTTCCGCAGAAAATTTCGTACCAAACGTGAGATCGTAGGAACCTGAATTAGGTGAGGGTGTTGTGTTTGTGGCTTGAGTAGTCGAGTGGTTGAATGACTAAGAGTTCGGCATCTGGTAACACTCGTTCAACTTCTACTGCGTTCGACCTGTCACATTTGGAATTCGTCTGAAGACCTTTGCATCTGTTTACACTATCTTTATCGTTCACACATTTACTACATGCACACAGATATTTTCCTTTGGCTGCACTGCAGGTAACTTTTTCAAACGTACTGCCTTTTTCGGGCTCGGGTTGTTTTCTTCAGGTTGCTCCCGTGTTGCACCCAAGCACGGCTGTCCTGTGCAAAAGAGCTTGAAAGCGGAAGAGTGAAAGAGTACGTAGCGGATGGAGTCACATCCGCATGAGACCCCGCAGCCGTAGGAAGGCGCAAGTTTCGGGTACGAGGCGGGTGCTGAATGCGCATACATATGTGCAATAATTGTTCACTGCATCACCGATTCACCTACTATTTACTAACGAAAAACCTGTTTCGGACATGAATCGATCTCGTCGTTCACCTCAAACTCGAGTTGCTTTCGTTTTGCCTCAATTCCTTTTCCGGGCATTACCGTCCATCTGGAAATTGCTGAGCGTTGCGTTTTTTCAGTTTCACAATCCAATCCCCTTTATTTAGTAGAACTACTGCTCAAAGTCACTGATTAAAGGTAGCATATGTTAGAAATGACCGCTTCAAATGTTTCGGTAAGGATGCGCTTTTCACTTTATGCTCAGGTGTTCAACTAGTGCACAGTTGGCCCAGATACTGAGATATCCCACTTTTTGGTGTGTCAGAGCTGTTTAAATGGCGCTGCTAACATCTGAATATGCAGTCCAACCACATATGTTGAGGAATTTTCCCAAGAACCAAGGCTGCAAATTCATTCAATTAAAACGTTTAAGAAAGTCATGCTATTGGACGGCTGCGAGATCATAAGAGAACCTTCATTTCCAGATTAAAAGTTTTTTATTCGTTCCCTTCAGTCTATATACTGCAAGAAGTGCACTTTTGCACCAACATGGAGTTCTTCTTTATACCACCAAAACATGGACGACACTACTGTTTACTGATTTTCTTTGAAAAAGCACTTGCGGTTCCATCGCAGTCGAGCGGTGCTGTATTTGGAGCTCGTTCTTTCTTTTTTTCCTTTTTGAGGTTTATGTCGTACAGTTTTCTAATCATCTGCTCTTCCAATCGTTTTAAACTCAAGATACATAGCGGCAACTATTCGAAACATCTCATTTTATTGCTACAATAATATCTGATTTCTTTTTTTTTATAAATTCAACACTTGCTGTACTATCTCCACAGATATTTTTTTTTGCATCTGTAAAGCTATGAAAAAGGACCATTCTACATAGGCTTAAAAGCAGGATTAGGGCACATTTTCAATGTTGAATTCCCTACACTAGTTAGTAGAGTTCACAGCGTTGTTAGCATGTATCCCAACGAAAACACGAAACCTCCGCCTCCCTTTAAGTCCAGGAAGGCGTTCGGGCTATCGAGGAATCAGTTTATCCAGCGATGCAACTTTTTACATAATAGGGTCGACGAAGCGGAATCTCGTAGTGGTGGAATTAGCTATCAAATCAATTCTTCATACTTGTATGAGAGATGAGATCCCTCCTCTTCACTTTCACTCGTTTCGTTTTGTTTCGTCATTCCCATGGGTCTAAAGGGATGCGTTGATAAGGTGATATCTCTAGTGTTCCTGATGCTTTTCTGATTCCTCTATTTGCGGGAAGAGTTTAGAGTTGTCGCAGTGACGATGCAGGAGAGAAGACAACTTGAACAACCAGTTATCCAGAAAGATGGTCACTGACCTACTTTCATCCGCGGTTGCTTCAATTACAAGAGATAAGTGGCATCGCCGTACCTTTTCTCATTTCGGTGCTACTTTTACAGATCTTGTACTGCTGGAGTTCAAGGTGTTTCGTGAGAACTTTTCTAAACCCAAAGCGTTATGGTAGCCATTCGGACAGTTGTGTTCGTTCAAATCAAAAAAATTGGCTGATTATCCGCCAGCAAAACCTCATTTTTTGCATGGGAACAAAATTTGAAATTATTCCGAAAATCTTTGCCGCCGAAGTAAGCTCGCCAACTGCTCTTGAAGTAAAATTAAAAATAGTCTGAGCTTCTTCTTACTTCTCGATTACTTCAATTTCGCTCCTCTTTGTCTATAAAATAAATGTAAGGTTGTTCATCATATGTATATGGCTTGTCGGTCAACCATGCCTTGCAAAAAACTGCTGAGTTCGAATATATAGGCGCTTTTGATCCCTGTATGTATGTATGTATGTTACCCATCTAAAGGTTTTGAAACTCTAGAAATGCACTCCAGCAGATTCTTCTACTTTAGTGACCTTTTCATAATCTTTCCTCTTCTTTTTCTCCTGAGTGCTGTTCCAGCTCGAAGTCAAAATTCGACACACTTTGCGCTGTTAAACAAAACTATCCCAAGTAATAGGATTTTTAATAGGATTTCCATACCATCTCACTGTCCATGAGAGCAAAGACAACTGATTACGCCAGTTAAGCTTATTTGTTTACAACGCATATACATCGGGACATTTCCCTAAGTCCTAATGCATTCTGCGTATCTACGGCACTCATTTCGAACCTCATTTTGTTATAACCTCACAGATCTACTGGGGTAATTATTTGAACACGGCTCCTACCAAAAGGTAGTTCATTCTGTTTGCTTCGATGCCTTGATTCGGCGCTTGCATATTTGTTTTCCCTTATTCTTGAGATATTATTGTATGGAGCAGCTATTCTGTGCTTCTCTTCGAGTCTCACGAATATGCCCAACCACGTAAACAAATATCTGAGATTTCGGTAATCAAACCAACACGCTGAGTTTCCAGGGACAGTATTTCGTACGTTGAGATAACAAAGTGAAAGTAAACCCGCAGGCTGTACCAAACAAAAAAAAATGAGCGAAGAATAACCAGAGGAAGTGAATTGCAAAGAAATGAACGTACCGGTTCGCTCCCTTATGGTCAGATGGTGAGAGGAAGAGAAATCGGAAAGTAGAGAATGTCAAGTTCCTCCGGGAGCTCCACCTCGTCATCACTTGGTCGCTACAATCGCTACTCTCAACCGTCACAACTGGATGCATGGGACGGACGAAGTCTTGCCAGTAAAGGGTACTAGTGCCAAATGATCATGGATATTGATCCACTTGAAGACTCACTTGTGTGCCAAGAACAAAAATCAGGTGAGGACAAGACTAATTGCACCCTACAACAACCACTGCTTGGTGAGAAAATATGGCTTATTTTACCTTCATGGGGTGGATTGCCAAGTATCGGTGCAGCGTAGGAATCTCTTTCCGACAAGAATCAGTTTCGTGGATTTCTCGTTGTTTCTCTTCCAATTCCAACTTGGGAGGATGAAAAGAGAGAGAACTTCGCCTGTGATGGTTTTCATGTCGGCTGAATACGACAATCAGTAGCCATTCGGCTACCCAAACGAATAATATCGATTTTGCTGATTCTTTTCTGTATTTTTGTAATCGATTTCGCTTAATTGGTCTGGCAAGAACAATCCATTACTTCTTCATCGACTCCCTTACGATGCCTTGGAAGAAGTTCTATGTTAGGATGCAAAAATACTTTTACGAACTTTCCGAACTTTTCCAGTATTTTTTACACTTATCTTGTTATTTATTTGTTAAGTACTTCCAGAGCACGCGTTTCACTCTCATTGAGTTCTAATGTTAAGAACACATCAGATTCAAGAGCGAGGGATCGGAAAAACTGGCTGTTTGCACTTGCAACTGCACTCATAAACTCGCAATTTTAGCGCAAAACATAGAAAATGTATTTGGCCGCGAAAGAAGCTGGAATTGAGCCCACGATGTCATAGTAGTGCACGGCTCAAAGAAAGCTAACGGTCACACCAAGCAAGATTTGCTGCGTTCGATATATTATGTATTTATTCAGCACATAATTGCAATTATATTATTTATTTATTGGATTTATTATTATTGTTATGTTAGAAAACTGCGCTTGAGCTTTTATATAATATAACGTCTGGTCATGGTGGACTCTTTTCAGTTGTCACACGAATCCACAAATAGAGGTACTGAATGGATGGAGCCGAATTGAGGAAACAATCCTTCTGTGTACAACCGAGTAGTTGAATTTCTCGAAGAGAAAGCTGTTCTCGTCCGAAAAAAAACAAAAGTGAACACATCCTAGAAAGTGAGTCCGGAAATAACAAACGAGGGAAATATGGTGACGAACGCACCCCTATCGATGTCATCAAAATTCTTTAAAAGAGCGTCATGTTCCTGAATTCGATTTCGATTTCTCTCTCATGAATCCTTACATATCCCTAATTTGCACAAAGCAAGGTCAAGGACGTGAAAAATACGAAGATGCTGTACTGTTCACTTTTTCACTGGCTTTGTTCTAATAAATTCTAATAAATAATACATTTCTTAATAATATTATGCAGGTGCATTGTGGTCGTAGATTCGTGCATTGAGTCAACGGAAAAATGGTACGAAACTGTTCTCCTTGCGAGAACCCTTTGTTTAGTGCCTTCTTCTATTTTGGATTTATCTTTACCTTTCTATACTTTCTATAAGTATGGAGATTTCACCATTTCGAGAACAGAGCACTAATGCCACGCTTTTTCTGTGGAGCTAAATAAGGAATTAGCTGAATTTTTCCGTTATTACTTTTTTGTTCTCGATCGGTTCTTCGGAAGCGAAGCGCCATGTGAGAGGTGCTGCGACGATTAGACAAGAAATGACATCTGCTGAAGGGCTTGGAAGAACGCGGCTTCTGAAAGTGCATTCAACAATAAAGGGAGGAATTAATCCATTTTTGTCACATGGGGAGGCTCTTGAGAAGACTAAAACTCGTATATCGGAGATGTCATAAGACCTTCTCAGCACATCTCTGGGAATGTTATCCTCTACAGTTTCGCAAACTTCGTAATATGTGTATTTTTCCTTTCTCATTGTGTATAACAAAGCTAAGTGGGCGAAACAGCTTTGAGAACAAGCTGTTAGAGGCCATTTGCATTGTCATAGATCAGATTTCCTAACTTTTTTTCGTTAATCAAGGCCTGAAATGAGTGCACGATTGAAAGGAAGTGTTGCAGCTTCATTGGAGGACACATCCTTCACTTAATTCCTCCTCATTCACTATTTTCGCAATTAAATTGTCAAGAAAAAGGCCGGCTATTCCGTTCTCTCAGTTCTAATTCAATCTGTCATTCGAACTGTGCAATACTTCCGTATTTTTATTAGATGACTTCTCCGTTGCCCGTTCTCTCTCACCTCCTCCGATTAGAAACAATTTATTTCACTGCAACATATGTTTTTAAGTAGGCTCCCATTCAGCTTAGCTACGTCGAAGAGCAACACTTATCGAAGTTTCTAAATGAAGACAACAATAATTCCGTCAAGAAACTCAATCGTTTCCAGGCTAAATCACCATGATCCGCATGTTCTTCGCTGTTCCGCTTAGTGAATTGACCGCGCAATCAGGTTTCGCTGGGCTACGGGTTTCTTTGCATTTGCAGACGAGAAGCTTCGTGGTGTTCCTTTCTTGTCAAAGTGCACTTCACTCCATCGTTTCGAATGTTACATTTATTTAAGATATAACAACTGCCACGTACTTCCTGAGAAGATGACTGAAGTGCTGACTCTGTTCATAACGATTTTCTTTTAAGCTAATAGTTAACACAGTAGACACAGTAGACAGGCAGAAACCGCTGGTTTGGCGAAAGGTATCTCCATGTTAGAGAACGAAAACTGCAGAAATTCTATGCCACTACCACACATATGTAAGTTTGCTGCTTTTTTTGCACAAGATACAGTTTCCGTAGCGAGGGAGCGACGTAAATGAGGGTTAATCTTTCGAAAAAGTCAGTAGGTCAGAAAATTTCCACTGGTTCTGGTGAACCAACTTTCGAAAACTTTTACATTTCTTCTTAGATATCCTTAGATTCTTAGATATTCTTCTTAGATATCAAACTGAAAATGTGTTGTTCAGATAAGGATATTTCTTACATTTCCGATCTGATTGTCATGATAAATGTAATAATTCCTAGAAGTAGAAAAAAAATTCCAACCTATGTTTTCTGTTGTTGTTCGAAAATGCGAACTTCATCGCTAATTACATATTGGTGTGTGAATGATTTGTGATGGATTGGATTATCTTCAAACTGACATGTCGAAGACACTCAACTGTCCCTCCACTCTCCCTTTCTACCTTCCACTCAATATTCACAAAGTTTGCCCGCATGAGATTTCACTTGCGTGTTAGATTTCGGATGCACGAATTTTCTATGCAGAGTTTTATGTTTGCATTCAGATTCTCTCTTCTTTCCTTCACTCTTGATTGAACGGATGTAAGGAATCGAATTTTTGTCTGCAAGATTTCCAATGCAGATAGAGTAGAGCATATTGCACTAAGTATGCACTTCAAAGGGCGCGTGTGGTGTAGGGGTTAAAGGTTCAGCTTCCTGCACCTCTAACCGCTACACCACTGATCGACTGGAGGTTCGAGTCAGCCCTAGTGCTCACCAAGCATTTCATCCCTCCGGGTCGATAAATTGGTACCGAACTTGTCTGGGAGGACAAAAACACTGACTTGACACATCGGCTAGCCACCGCTAGTCACTGTATAGGCCAGTTACACGTTCGTAAACCTCAAACGATTCTGAATTGAAGTGAATGTGGGGGCGCATCGCAAGCGGACTGATCAACGCCAGAAACCTTATCCTTTATCCTTTATCCTTTATGCACTTCAGTTCTTTAACGCATCAGCACTGCGTTTTAACAAAGCGAACCTCTCTTGATCATGTTCACGGGAGCGGTTGGAGCGGTGCTTTGGCACTGTCCACTTTTTTTACGTCACCTTCTTGACATACACCGGCTACAGCTTCGAATAGGTAAGCTGCTTCTTCATTCGATGCAGACCGCAAAGATAATCAATAATCGATGGCCGCGCTGCAAAGCTCATGCTGATTCTCATTCCCACTGATGATCATGTAGTTTGAATTCTCGGTAAAAGTTACTTTAACGAGAACCTCCGACGTGATTGACAGAATTAGATGAAGATGCTTCCGTAGATAACCAAGACTCCTCGCTTGCGTGACTCGATGGCTCTTTTTTTCCAAAGAGGAGAGATTCTCAGTAACGGATTAGGAGTACTTCTGATAGGAGTTTTGACGGGCGTCAATCAAAATGTCTGGAACCGGTGCGTTTGCGTTGAGGTGATATTCCGTCTTCATAATGAATTATGAGGAAGCGACATACCGCTTCGAACCACTGCATCGCACCTTCCGACAGTCCACAATTAAAGAAAGAGAAAAAGGCGGAAAAGGAGAAGGTGGAAAAAACGGAAAACTTTCAGTTCTCCTATTATAAAATCGTCACTTTGTTCGCTTTTGCATGATTATTTTTCGTAATTAGTTGATTTTTCCTTCCTAAGTTTATTCTAATCTCCTTATTCCCATTCCAGTCTGCCTCATTGACTGCTTAAAACTCAAAATTCTCATAGTTTGGAATTAGTTCATTTAACACTTGAAATAGGGAAATAAGGAAGAAGTGAAGCTAAAAATCTTTGCTAAAAGTAGAGTTCCAGAAAGGATGTTTATCTAGAGATCCACCAAAAATATTGTGGCATTCATCATATTAATCGTTAGCATCGCCGAGTGTTTACAAGCCAGTAACAACCTCAATCGTGACCTGCAACATAACAGTACCGCCGGCTCCCATATTCGTGCATTCCACACACTCGACGACTCTCGCATAAAATTTCATTACTGCTACGTACTGATCTGAAAGCGACCAGAAACAATTTACCGCTCCAATTTTTTAAAAGAGATATTAACATAACATAACATTCATTAATAAATGTTAATATTATAGCTACGAAAAACATTTGAAAACTTGGTGAGAAGCTTTTTGTGAGGAACTTCTAGGGAAAGTCAAGTCAGAAATTCTCACTAAAGAGCAAAAACTTTTCTAATGTCTTTTTATGCTAGGCTTACAAACACCCTTTAATTTGAAAGTTCATTCACTGATCTCTTGTGAGCTTCCCAAAACCATTATGGGAAATTGCTTTGTATGTGCTGGAAGTCGTTTAAACCACTCAAGGGAGCACTTGAAGAGACTTCTCATTCGGAAAAAAGAGGCTGAACCCTTCTCAAATCAGTGAGGAGCGGTGCACCATTCCCCTTGTACACAGGCGACTGTGTTCGATAACGTGGGCTAATTTCATGTGAACAGAAAACAAATCATCGAGCAATCTAGCGATCGGTTGCGATGTCTCGCACCTAAAACCTGTCATCGAATCGCCGACTTCATGTGCTCAAAGACGTCATCTCCTTTCGTGGATAGCATCGCATCCCTGCTACCGAGAATTGTTTTCATTTCATTTCAGGATTCATCGTTTCTTCGAACGATGATTTCTTTGCAATACTAGCGGGTTGATCCCGTGAATAATGCGGTATTCTCTACTTCCTTTTACTTTCAAAATTAAAATAAACAAAGCCTTTATTCAGTTGAAAGTGCATATTGTTTCACTTCCCACAATCCTTTTCCATTTTTTTAGTAGATTTCCGATGTCCCTTCTTGAAAATCCATCCCTATACGACGAAAAATACTGCAATGTTTTGGGAAAAATCCATGGGATGGCGCAGTACCCAAGTTGCCCTTTAGCACGTTTCTTAAATTTGAATGCGTCCACTGCAGTCAGGTGTATTTATGCGTGATTCATTCTCAACATTCATCAGATTTCTTCAACTAGCAACTCTACTCTTCATTCCCTGAGTCGGTAAACTGGTTCCAAACTTGTCTGGAAGAACTGATACATCGGCTAGCTCCCGCAAGTCACTGTACAAGCTAGTTACGCGTTCGTAAATCCGAAACGATTCTAAATTAAAGTGAACGTGGTGGCGCATCCCAAGCGGATTGATCAAGAAACTGAAATTGAAGGAACCAGTAAATTTTACATTCACGAAATCCCTGAAATACGAATAGCGACATGGTTTAAACCAAATCCAGTATATTCGCGGTACTCTTCGTACGTAGTAACTGGCGTAGTGCAGTTGTAAGAGGCTGCCACTTCGCCTACACCGTCGCGGTTCTACACCTCCTAGAGTGAACCAGAGCTCCTATCACTGAAAAAAACCAATATGAACCTCTACGATTTTGAAGTGTTGTAGTCGCACACGTCTGGGCATCCCAAGCCACACACTAAGCACTTTATCCTTTATCTTTTATCTGCAGTCCGGTCCTAAAGACATCCGTGACTTCAATTTTTCCTTCCTTTTCGACATGAAGGTGTTGTTGTGATAGAATTCAACGCTACTGTTTCTTAAATATGCTGCTGTCTTCGGCCGAGGCAGGACAGCGAACAAGTGACGGCATCAGCTACCTGCCAAGTCTCCTTCCGAAGCTGTCGCCGTTAAGAGTTGAGTAAAAGCGATGGTAACCTGGAGTCACCAAACCGGATTCTTTGTAAATTTGACCACTTATTTTCTTGCCAAGAAAAGAGACTTTTAATTTTATTGGAAATGTGAACGGGACCTCCTAAATAACGTTAACTAACAGCCATGATAACTAAATTACATCATTATTGGATTGTTTTACTGTGGCTCCAAACAAAAAAAAAAGAACGAGACTGTTTTCAGTCATACCCCGCAGAAGGGCAAAAACTTTTCTCTTGTAACCAAGAGTTAGGTTCACGTGACAGTGGAATGTTCTAGAAACAACCCATAACAGTGGCACAATTGTTCATAAATACGTCTTCGCTCGGTCCGGTTTACGCGAAAACATAAAACGTGGTGTGAAATATGGTACGTGCCCGATGGCGAGGACAGTCTGTCGAGAACGTGAAATCATAATATGGATAGAATGCTACTGATTACATGGAGTGGTAACAACAGCGGAAGGGAACTGCAGGTAAACGAACAGATTCCAAAGTTGCAGTTGCTATGATATGTAATTCACTGGAAGCAAACTATCGGAATAAGTCGTGAACTTTTTTTTCGAAGGGGAAAGTGCAAAAAAGGACAAAGGATAAAGTGTCTGGCCCTCGTTGTGTTCAATTCAGAATCGTTTGAGGTTTACGGACGTGTTGCTGGCCTATACAATGACTTGCAGTGGCTAGCCGATATGTCAAGTCAGTGTTTTTATCCTCCCAGAAAAGTCTGGTACCAATTTATCGTCCGCGGAGGGATGAAAGACTTGGTGAGCACTAGGGCGGATTCGAACCTCCGATCGATTGTGCAGGAAGCGGAATCTCTAACCGCTACACTACACCCGCCTCTGGGAAAGTGCATACAGATATAAAGAAATATTCTATCAAAGGATTTTCGTTTTCAAATTTTATTAATGGACGGCTGTGGCGCAATCGATTAGAGATCCGTTGTAGCCGCACGGTCGAGGGTTCGAAACCGCCCAGTGCAAACCAAGCCTTTCATCCCTCCCGAGTCGATAAATTGGTACCAGACTTGTCTAAGAGGATAAAAACACTGGCTTGATCACCGCAAGTATTTGTATAGGCCAGCAAGCGTTCGGAAACCTCAGCGATTACGAATTCCAGTAAAACGCGTTGGCGCATCCCAAGTGGAATGATATGCCAGTGACTTTATCCTTTTATTTTATTAACTCTTGCTTTTTCGGAACATTAAAGGCATCACCCCACGAATCTGAGGTGGTGCAGATTTCAGGTGGAGTATTCGTATACAGGATGGGAGACTACGGAGAGGGGGTGATTCCGTCCATTTCTTCCTAATTGCCGTAAAAAACAGCCCGGAAGATACGGCTTCATTCGTTTTGGCGCACCATTTTGTACAAGAGGTTCGATTGGAGCGCGCCAGTCTTGTGCGGCGCCGCATTTTCCGGGCCGTTTTTTACGGCAATTAGCAAGAAATGGACGTAATCACCTCCCTCTCCGTAGTCTCCCATCCCGTATACGAATACTCCACCTGAAATCTGCACCACCTCAGATTCGTGGGGTGATGCCTTTAAAGTGGAGTGTAAAGTAGACAAAATGAAGAATTTTTGTCACCGCTTGTTTTTAGCATCTGATCGGGGCGACAGGGCCGTAAAGTTGAGGTTGGTGCTGTACGTGCGTATGGAATAGTGTTTAAAAACACCGTTCACCGTCTCTCTTTGCTCTTCAAAATTGAGAATTTTGACCTCGTAAGCGGGTCACACGTCTGTGTACCCAGCTGTCACGGGTTGAAGTAAAATTCTTTTTTTTCTATTCTTTCAAAAACATTGAACTACTGCCAATTAAACCATAGTATAATCTCCATAGTTGTTTCTCCCAACGTTTCCAGAAATTTTCTCCTGTCGTGCAATAGTTTTTCGATTATTCTTATTGATTTTCTCCATGTTTTTCATCTCTTTTTTCACTGCCTCCGTATTTCTCCAAGCATTTTCTCTAGTTTTTTGAAAATGAAATTCTCTATTCTTCACTGGATGTTTTTCATGCACAAAAAAATCTTGCAAGCAACATTCATTCGGTGAAGTAAATTCTTCATATGTTTGAGCATTTGACGAGAATCTTGCATTCTCCTTGTCTTTTGTGCTATCCACAAGTAAGACGAAGAATCTGTTTTTAGGAAAATATTTCTTAAAGGCAGCATGCCACGAAATTTCCGGTGTCGAATGTTCAGGTTATAAGCATCAGTGGTTCACTTCCACTCCCTCGAACTTTCTTTTGAGGGCAACATACTGAAAAAAAACGAACTTCACGGAGTTGAGATTTGTGAACGAAAAGATGAAGTCAAGAGTGTAGATTACGAGTATGGGAGCGATTGCACCAAATTTTTCCTGAAAGATGGTGTGAGAAATGACTTTGCCGATCGAATTTTCCTCCGAGGCACCTAGCGACGTGTTACGTATGCGAGCAGACATATGCCTCTTGCTTGTTCACTGTGACAGTGGAAATAATCACTGGGTTGCTGCCACTGCGCCTTGCACACGTGGCACGTTGCAAGGCCCCTCGTAGGAAACATAAGGCCGTTCTCCATGCCATTGTCAGGGGAACTAGAGAAAATTGCCGTGACGACGTCCACACTCGTGATCTACGTCTAGCACTTAGCCTTCGTGGGGAGATCCCAATTCGTCAATCTCGTGGTATACTGCCTTGAAAGAGTGCCCATAGCCTAAAGTTTCGTCACCGAGAACTGGACCTTCTCCACCATGATTCGTCGCGTTCAATCTCTTCCGAATGATGTATTTAGTTGATTAGTGCTTATCTCATTGCTTAGTCAACTCTCCTTCATTTCATCATCGTTTATTTCATTTTTCACAAATCTCAACTGGCTGTTCTGTCTCAGTGTCAATGGGATTGTGCAGTACAGTACAGAAGAACTCCACAATTCATTACCCTTTCAATTAAAAAGGAATGGATTCAGTGCAACTAACAAGTAAACGCTATATTGCACACATCTTTTTCAGCTTGAATTTACTAGTATCTGTATTTCGAGAACAGCACTCTAGCACTTCAACCGTCCAATATTCTTCGAAGATGCGCCTACATAAAAAAAAAAACACTTCATGTAGAAGAGTGAACACCCCTTCTCCATTTTCTCACTTTCTTTGTTTTTTCTTCATAAAACATTCTGAGGTGTTTTTGTACACTGCTGCTTGATGATCAAAAATTTCTTATCTCTAACTTTCGAGCACTCTGTCATCAAATCAAAAAAACTTCAACAACATCAACTTGTCGCTTCCTTCATAAAAAGCAACTTCTTGCGCAGGATCGCGTTCAGTTCAGTTCTAGAAAAATGATTCGCAGATGCAACTCAAACCATCTGCTTCGAGCGGAACGATGGAGGTATCCGCCTTATCCTTCTCTCTAGCCTTATTCTCATTTGCCACCATATTTAAGAAACCTTAGAAACAGTAGGAGAAAATTTCTTCCAAGTTGAGTTAGCCCTTTTAGAAAACGTAACTGTAGTAGTAGTGCTAAAGTAACGCAATCACCAAGGAGCGAGTTTTTCTCGTTCATGCCGACCAACAAATTGTTTTCGGTCATGACATATTTCAAGGAACAACGCTTCGAAATTCGTGCATTCAATTCCCTTTCCTGTTTCCGTTGCGGAGCATGCGACATCAACAATACGGATAGCAGCAAGTGAGAACCGCGATATGCGCGCTATTATGGCTCACCACTCCCGTAGGCGACCCCGGCGTTATTCACGATCGGGGCCGACATTCGACTGCGGGGCTATGCCCATCGTCGACGTCACAACTAACACGAATCCATTCGGGCGGGTTGAATTACCCCGTTTGACTTCCGCTATGCATTGTCTATTGCCTCATGCGAGACTTCCTCTCTTCTCTGTAAACGACATCGTCATTACATAGTTCGCAGCACATTTCTGATCCATCCAGAATCAATGAAATTGGAGTGATGACTCGCTTCCACACGAAACATCTGTGCAAACAATACGTGTGTCAAGAGAAATTAGCACTACTCCTCCGTACTTCTCTCTGAAGGGACCTGAACAAGAATACTGGGTCATTCGTTGAACCATGCGACGTACTATACTTCCTTTACTTTTCAAAATTAAGATGATCGATACTCCTCCGAGATCTCAAATACACTCTCCTTCACTTTCTACATCCCTCTTCCTTCTTTCTGGTTCACTTTCAAAGCCTTCCTTTCAAAGTTCGCCTGTCCGTGACGAAAATTATGACTTAATAAACGGCACAGACAAATAATACATATGTATCGGTGGAACAACACTAGAAGATGACTATGAAAAAAGCGGAGAAACATCTGGCAGCAAGAGACCCACATGCGAAATCTTTAGCATGGGACGTCCTTAAAAGTGAATCGTACGAGAGTAGAGCGATGATTTCTTCCTTAACCAACGTGTCGACCGTTACCGACGTTCTAAATCAGCTCAGTAACAGATCAACAAAAGACTACACTACGCAGAAGATTACATGCACAATTTTTGACAGCGCCATTCACACAAGGAAATGTTATGGTAAATTATTTGCTCAGCAAGCATTATTGGATTTCAGTGGATGATGGCGGGAAGAATGAAGCAGAAGGGAGAAGAAAGGGCGACCCACCTTTTTGTGTGAAAAATATTGATAGCCAATTCAATAGCAAACCTTACTAGTTCAGATCAAATTGCTGCAGCTTTATTAAAAGAAGGACTGAAAAGTATGTCATTTACAAGTTTTGATTTATCTTTAGGGAAAATCTCTCCTTCCTCCTCATTGGTTCAAATTAGCAGATGCATTTTTCGCACTTCTACTTTTATGGTCGTTTTATGTATAGTCGCGTTTCAAACTTTTCTCTTCTGTGTCCTTTACAAAAGATTTATTTTCCTGTCTAACGTATACGGCTGAACTATGGGAACCGTCTTCTTCTTTATCGCTGAAGATAAGAATTAGCTTCACCCTAACTATTTGCATCGCGTTATTCCATAAGTAATGCGAATTTTAAAAGGCTCTGAAGAGGTTTTTTTTGCAACGGAGAAGTGGAATTTGGAAGAGAATCACTGAAAGTCGATAAGTACCAGAAAGAGAGAACACAATTGTAGAAAGTGAAGAAGTACATATTTTAAGATGAAAAAAACCTTTTGTTTCTCTATTAACTTCGAAAACAAAAGAAGCGTGGACAATATCGCATTATTTGACCGAATATTTGCTGGTGTATGTAAAGCGTTCGTGAAAGATCGACCGGTTCGGAACGGCGCCATTAAAAGGAACAGCTGAGCTTACTCTGTTCTTTGTGATCCGAGTAGTGTACTATATTTGTCTGGTTTTCAAGAGCCTGCTAAGTGGCACATATTTCGGTCCCCAAGAACTGGGATATATTCACTATCCTTTCTTCCAGATCAACGACTAGTATTGCAAACTATAGATCTATTTGATCTTTTTTTTTATTGATTTTTTCACCATGTAATTGTATTCTTCAGAGAGAAAAACCACGAAAAAAACAGAATAAAATGGACTCTCATTAGTCCTGGCCGTTGCATCGAAAAATGAACAAAATTAAGTTTACTCTACGCACACCCTAGGAACTAAAATCAACAATCAATAATCAATCAAAATAGTATAGTAACAAGATGCATAATTAAACGCTTCATAGAACGAATCTGGGGTGGTGCGGGTTCCAGGTGGGTCGTAGATTATGGGGATAAGGGTGATTCCGCTCCTTCCTAATTGCCGTAAAAAACGGCCCGGAATATGCGGCGCGTGGCGCGCTCCAATCGAACTAGTGGGAAATAGCGCCCCGGAACGCTCGAAGCGGCATCTTTCACGCCGTGTTTTACGGCAAATTAGGAAGCAATGGACGGAATTACCCTCCTCCCCACAATTTACGACCCCGAATAGGCATAACCCACCTGCAACCCGCACCACCTCAGATTCGTGGGGTGATGCCTTTAACGTGCAAGTCCCCTACAAATGAAATTGGCAACGAACGCGGTTTCAGCCTTTTTTCCGGCGTTCACTCATGGAAACAGATTCATATCTATATTCACAGGCCTGCGACGGCAATCAATTTCGTTTTTGGCTGACAATGAATGAATATTGTACTTTGTCGGGTGAACTCCGCATCAATACATGCATATGTTTATTTTGTATAACTTTGCGAAGTAATGGAGAGCCTTGTAATTTTAAGCAATGAGAGGGCATTCTACCCTTTTTTTGCGGATATGCATGAGACCTGTTAAATTCGTTAGACAGCTGGCGTGTTTATGATTTCATCAGTGACGTTCTCTTGTACTCTCGGGACTTTTCTAAGTTTTTAACCCTCTTACAGTAGGGTTAATTGATTTTTCCTGCTTTTTGTCCATTCTTTTGTTTTTGCACGTAAGAAACCCGAAGGCTGGCTTTACTAATCCCTGCTTGGTATGAATGAATGATTTACGTTGAATGTTCGAGGATGAAGTATTAACGGTACCACGAAATAATCTCATTCTCGCTCATGACCATCCTTTCTTTGGTTCTTGATAAAATGCCATCTTCGTTCTACAGATCCGGAACTGAAAATTTGTTCGTTAAACAGTGGAACGTCATTGATAATGGCAGTGACAACATTGTCGACCGAGTATGAAAACATTTATAAAAAAAGTGACCAGGAATTCTTAAGGAAAAATATTTCGTTTTAATCTGACGAAAAAACTGTGTTGCCTACCCGCACTCCTTATGGTTACGAAGTGTGTTTGTCCGTAAACAAAGGAAATTCCTCATAATTGTCGAAGGCCACTATTTAAAGGCATCACTCCACGAATCTGGGGTGGTGCGGGTTTCAGGTGGGTTATGCCTATACGGAGTCGTAGATTATGGAGAGAAGGGTGATTCCGCCTATTTCTTCCTGATTGCCGTCAAAAACGGCGCTGAAGATACCACTTCGAGCGTTCCGGCGCGCTATTTTCCACAAAGAGGTCGATCGGAGCGCGCCAGCCTTCTGCACGCGCCGCATCTTCCGATCCGTTTTATTTACGGCAATTAGGAAGAAATGGACGGAATCACCCTCCTCTACATAATATACTACCCCCTACTGGAACTTTCACCTGAAATTCGCACCACCCCAGATTTCGGGTCCTTAGCGACCAGTAATCGGTTCAAATTAAAAAAAAAGAGTTGAACCGATATCTTAGTCGTTACTGCAAATTCCCCGTCTGGGTGACAGTTAACTTACAATATCTATCTTTTCCTCCTACAACTCGATCTCAACACACCCGAGTCAAAGTCAAATCTGATCTTCGCGCCTGCGTGTTCGCCGTGGGATGTTCGAATGATACTAGAACAACAACCCTGTTGCAATGAGCGTCCCGCAAGGACAATGCCAGAGACACTCGACGAGGGGACGCTTCTTGCACAGAGGTCAGGTAATTTTTATTTGCCTGTACATCCGTGGTGTTCTTGGGAAATTCATCACCACTTATACAGATGACACAAACTGGATTGACACTTAACCGCAGTTATTCAAGGTCATGCACCTGCCTGTATCATTTTTGAAGAATAGAAGAGTATTGAGTGGATTTGCAGCTTGTCTATGCCTTTAGTTGCGTTGGATATTTCGAAGTACAATGATTTTTTGCACCTACTCATCTATTACAGAAAGACTTCAGTAATTCAGCGAAGTTTCGTGCAATACTTCATCAGTAATTCCTCAGAGGTTGTTGGTGTCATCTTATTCTCAATTCACAAATTAGAAGCAGAGTTACTTAGTAAAACTTACACTTTCAGGCGTTTTTGGAAACACATGAGATAATTTACTTTGCTAGAAATTGAAAACTAACAATAACTTTTTATGAGTCTGACTAAATGAGCAGAGTTGTGATGTGTAACGTTCATACTTTTTGAGTAGAAAAAAGCTGCAATGATGGAAGTAATCATAGAAATTCTGCTTTTTTAATTATTGGGTATGAATTAATGCATGATTACTCCTCTACTTGACAAATTGCTTATGGACAGAAATTCTGTTCAAACCCCAAAAAAAAGTCCATTGAAAGGAAATTTCCTCCGTATTCGAAGCTAATGACTCTAGAGGTAATAAAAAGCACCATTACGTTTGAGTGCTTAACTCCAAGCGAGGGAAATGTTATGTTTCAAAAATATCGGGTTTCGTATGTTTCTGTCTATATCGTTTATCGTTTCAAAAAGTTTGTTTCCATTTCTTATTTTCCAAGTACTATGAGGAAAAAAATGAGCGGCCCTGGAAGATTTTCGCTTCTGTTTGTCCACGTCTTGTTTATCCAAATACTCTCAGGATCACCAAAAAACCAAGCTGAAAGAGAATTAGGAACAGATTCTTCGGGAATGAAATTGCGGAAAAAAAAGGAGTTGCTTTATTTCTGGCACAGGGCAGATGTCTGGATGAAAAAGGCGACATTAGACCTCCTATCAAAACAGGAAATTTCAATAGAATTAGAAGTTCGAATAAAGAAGTAAGCGGAATGAATAAAAAGCTCCTTTTTCTCCTGAAACTCTCAAATTATTAACATGATATAGAATACAATTTGCTATGAAGACAATGAAGTTGTTCTTGTACTCCAACAGCATTGTTTTGAATGAAGGACTGTAGGACTTGTGTGGCTTTTCTGCTTTTTCTTTCTCTTTTTTTTTAATTTTTGCAAACGAGCACATTATAGCTGAGAAGTGGATTTGTGCTTTACTAAGCGATCATATTTTCATATTTCAAAAACGTCACTTTAGAAAAAGCACAGAAACAAAAATACCTTAAACCTGGTTTGAAGTGCTGCGTTTTCTGAAGGGATCTCTTCAAACTGCGTGTGTCGTCTCTCCTGCTCTTCCATTCTACGTTTGCCTATGATGATTTCGAATCTCTCCTAATCGCCTTAAGGGAATTTGGTGGTCGCAGTGCTCCACCTGCGGGTCTGTGCGAAAGCGATCAATCAACCTCACTTTTTTTTTTCCTGAGAATTAATGCAATGTTTACAGCAGTGCTGTTTTCACAGCTGGGATGATCTCGCACTGATCGCATATCGAGATCGCGTAAAGCGAAAAGTGCTGTTAGAAGCGGCTTGACATCGTACGTGTTGAAATTTAAGCACGTTCCACTTTCTCCAAGATAAGACAAAAATGCAGCAAAAAATCTAATAATCAAATGAATCAGGAACTATTTCTCCGTCAATCCAACGGTCTACACTTGCGCGACTAGTGAAACAAACACGTGTAGTGAACACTGGAATTATTTGAAATTACACAACAAAGCAACTTTTTACATCCGCGTGTGTGATTGAATAAATGTCACACGCTTAAATCCCATTATTTGTGCCTATGTAAAAGGTTGCCTCGTCGGAGAAACCGATCAGAAATTGAAAATTGAAAAGAAATTGATCGAGTGCTGCTGAACCATCTTTTCTCTGGGTTCGGAAGGAATTTTTCACGTTTTTTTAGTGATGCTTGCAAAGCATCTATGGGCGTAAAAAACCCAACGTCAGGAATTTTCGCAACCGCACTTCCTTTAATGCAGTAACTGTGAGGCGGAACACGCACTACTTACATTCATTCCTTGGCTGAATACTTCCATCGCAGCCCGCGCAAGTCTTAGCAGCTATAGAACGCAATTACCCATGCACCCCACGTTTTTGACCTCTACTGTGCAGAGCTGAACTATGTGGTTCTCCTCTTGCCTGGTTGTGTCTTCCCGCGGTATTTATTTAATATGCGGTCACACAGCAGCTGTCCAAACCTTTTTCCTTGAGGAGAACTTCGCAGGATGAATCTGGGCAGTGATCAGCAGCAGAAGTGGGCACACAAAAGTTGCAACTTCTCGAAATTCATCAGATGATAGGCTATTGCGAGGGTGAAGGTTGAGCAAATGAGAACAGGGGCGGTCGTTGTGAGGTTCCCTGCCGCTGATACATCTCGCTTTTACAAATGCCGAAATGTTCGCATTACTATAGGACCTCTACTCATCACTAAAAGTGTTGACGGTTTCCTGCAAAACTGTGGAGCGTTCGTATAAATCGCACGTGGTCCTGCAGTGTGTATCACATACATATGCTGCATTACACGCTCGCGGCGAGCCGATTAGAATTTGCATAATTCATCAGTCGGTTCCTGGCCGCAGGAGTCGACTCCGCTCCCATGTCATAGGCTCTCTCGAACTCGCATCTTCGGTCAACACCTTTTCACAAAACATGACGCGAAGCGCTGGAGTTCTCGGCTAGTGAGCAGTATAAACATAACAAGCATGCGTTGGCGGCCGCCGTCTCAGCTGTTACACTCATAAGGGCAGTCGTATGTGTGCCCCTCAGCCGCTAACAGCACGTTTTTGTGCTCTCTGTGGTCCGCGATTTGGTAACCTCGAGGAGAGGAGTTGGTGCTAGCAGTCACCTCAAGCACTATAGTCTGGAGGTGCTGTGGACTCGCAACACATGTGACAATTGTGCGACAGCTGCGACACTCGCCGGTTCGAAGCCGTGCAGCCGCGATTCGCTTTGAAGCTCCGTTCCTCGGATTTCGTAAGGTCGACCAATTCGTCCAAGCTCTACGAAACGCTTTTGTTTGCGATTACTTGTTCGGGCGGAATAATCATTACCTCCTCACGGCTCCATTGTCACGTAGCAGCTCTACCGACGGGTGCATAATTGTGTTATCCGCTGCTTCGGCTCGAAAAATCTCTTGTCAGCATGAGACACACAACACTGAGTGCTTGCTGATGCCTGAGGGGCGTTCGTGGCTTTCCGCAGTCCGAGTTCTCGCACCGCGGTGTGCGCAGGCCTTTGTTGTCGCCTCGAATCCGCTTCAGTCGAGCTGTTCAGTTGCTTACCTGACTACGTTTGTACTTGCTCTGTTATTTGCATCTCTCTCCACATCAAAGTGGTGCGAATGGTTCCATAACCGGAACGATTTTGCACTGCAGCCATGCGGTGCATCTGATGGTGAGGCATTTCCAAGGCTCCACTTTTCACCTTTGGATGTTTTCTCGGGACACATTTCCTCTTCGTGAGCAACCAGCTACTCATCGCAGCTTATCTTTCTCTGTTGCAGGGTTTGTAAGCATATCTATAAACCATATAGTATTGGATTGATTCCTCTCTCAGAGTATCGTCACTCTAGCCGTCTCTCTGAATTCACCTGATAGTGTCCGAACACCAAGCAGCGTGTACTGCCGTTATAATGTTCTAAACTTTGAAGTAAACCACTGGTCTCTTTTTCCGTCTGAGCTTCCCTAGTGCCACTTTGTGTTGGCCTGCTTGCTCTTGCTCTATCTTTCTTTGCCACTCTTCAAATCACTTATACTATAGCCGTTTTTTAAATGAAGTCGAGAACTGCTCAACTAATCAGTGATGCCGATAAGCACAAATCAGATTCTAGGCCGGTGCAGCAGCAAAAAATATGGGCCAGTATTCAGTAGGGCACAAAACTACCTATTCGTGGAATATTCATATGCTACTCTTAATATCTTTGCAAGGGAAGTGTTCCGTATTTCAGTATCTCACTTGTGCACTGTGAACAAAAAAGTTTCTTTTTTGTCTTCCAGTTCTACTGGGCGGCAAGAACATTATTGATTCGATATGTGCTCTTTGTGCTTCAGCTTTTATTGAAAACTTTGTCAGTTTGTTATATTTCACGTGATTGGTACTTCGAAAAAGATTGCAGAAATGCACTAGTGTATGACTTAATTCTACTTCCTACAAGCTGAGAGGGAATGAATAGCTGTTGCATTTGCCAGCTGCTTTTTACAAGAATTCCCTGGTGCGAAGGAGAATTACGTCCTTTGTAGGTATTCACACTCACTTCTTTATTCGAACTCTCGTGTCACGTTTGAAGTAGACTCCACCGCTTAGTTCTGTATGCAATGCTGCTCTACTAATAGGAAATGAGGGGAGCTTTGCCTGCAGTTTGTTCCTATCTACTCTTTTCTTCAGATTTTTTTCACTGCGGATGTTTGAGGGTAGATTCACCGTTTTCATGGTGCTGCCTTTTCCATGTTCGACCTCAATAATTCGTTTGCATTAGATCCTTTCTTTTTTTCCTTTGGGACACGTCGTTCGACACCGAAATGTTCTTGTTCTTCTCATACTGCGTTGGCCACTTCTGAGTGTTGATTATCTCTGATCAACCTGAACTTCTGCTGAACTTCACCTCCGCCGGTTGGCGGGACGACCAGTCAGTGCTCTGTATAGGCCATAATTGGAAGGTAATTGCCGCGAAATGCGGTCGACCTCGATGTGCGTGCGACTGGTTCGTACCGTAATTGAGTGCCGACCGTGCATTACTCGGCTCTGCCTCGATGAGCTCGAGCTTGTTCCAAGGTCGTCGCCTATTGTTTCCGCTCGCGCTCACCTGGCTTTCCCCTGATCGTTCGCTTCTGTTTCGAACAACCTGCCATATGTTATCCATGATATCCATGCGGACTCCGCCTCCTCTGTTTCCCGTATCCACAGTCGCAATGGTCTCTCCCTTCCGTTTTCACCGTTGCCTCTGCGTCTCTTCGCAGTTCCACACGTTTTCTTCTTTTGTTTTTAGTCACTCGTCCTCCACACTCGCCACGCTCTCTCTTCAGCTGCCCATTCATTCCCATCCGCTTCTGATCCAACTGCGGCATGGATGCCAAGGTTCTAAGCCATTCCCTCGCTACCAATTCCACACCTAGCAAGGTGAGTCCACGACGAGAGTCAGGGTTTGCTTTAAGAGACCACTCCACAGATATCACATCCCAGCGGCCATGATTTAATCAAAAGAAAGCTCCGCGAGGAGATGTTAAATAGTTTTAGGCGGCCTGATGATGCCCACTTAGGGCTAGTGGCCAAATTTGAGTGTTCTGAAAACCATACGCTGCATGAAATGCGGGGAGTCTTATATGGATAGGCGTGAATAGACTTGCAAGTGGTCTACTTTTGAATAATCACCGAAACAATCATTTAGCATTGTTCTCTATACATGTGGGACAAATAATAACCAGCCATTTGTTGTGCTCGGGCGTAGTTATTGACTTTCGCAAATTGCAGAGTTATGTTCCGTCACAACGTTACTGCACTGCGCCGAATGTGGAGATCGGAGAGTCTAAAACAAACCTCATTATTAATTACTTGCCTCAAGGAATGACTCAAGAGGAGGTCAGGTCATTATTCTCTAGTGTCGGTGAAATCGAATCGTGCAAGCTGGTTCGAGACAAGATGACAGGTGGGCTACATCTGCTGACGTTTCCTTCTTTATTTTATTCGCTTCTGTGCCAGTGGTCAATTTTGTACATGAAAGAAGATTCAGTAACAATGGAGATCTCCAAATGTTGATTTTTATAAAGTTCTTAACTTTTGAATCAGAAGTCTTCTTGTAATCAATGCTGAATTGTTCTTCCGCCTTTTTAAATTTATTTCGAATTCGGTTATGAACATTTAGTCCTTTTATAATCTTGCGAACATCAATTTATTGCTCTGGAAAACAATTTTGCAGTGTAGGTGGTTCGGTGGTTTTTTTCGCTATCTAATCTCTAACCAAATATGGTTTTTTTTTTCCATTTTCCTTGCCAAGTCAGATTTGCTCGAATTATTCGGTTCTATTCATTCTAAGCAGGCATCAAAAACGCTGCGAAATTCTTGGTTGTTTTTATTGCTAACCAAATGAAAACCTCGTAGTACAGATTTAGTAGCCGTAATGGATTCTTTGTTGAAATTTTCATCATCAAAGCTTTGCTGCTTTACGACCCCTACGAATTCTACTAAGTTCGATAGGATTGTTGATTGATTGATGATAGCTGACCTCCTAGTTCTTATTTTGCAATTCCCCACTTTTCTTCCATTCACTTATTTTTTTTTTGCATTAATCTAGCATTTTTTCACTTTCAGTGTTTGTTTTTCTGTTGATATGCTCACTACATTCTGTCATAATTCTCGAAATTTCAGTTTCTGTCCGTATTTCTCGCCGTTTTTTTAGATGACCCCTTGATTCTGATTTTTTTTTCGTAATTCAATGAGTTTTTCCTACTTTTGAGTGTCTTAGTTGCACTAACGCATCTATTCTCAACTCGGACCTCCGCTTACGAAGCGAAACGTTTCACTGCTGCAAGAAGAGCTCTTCTTAGAGTCATGCATTTGCTTTTCGTTTGAGTTTTTGGTTCGGTTCGTGAGCGGTGGGCGGCAATGGCGTGTTTTAGTGTCTACGTTCACTGTGTTTCTGGTTGCAGGCCAGAGTCTTGGTTATGGTTTTGTTAACTATTGTCGCGAAGACGATGCCCTCAAGGCTGTCTCCTCCTTCAACGGACTTCGCCTCCAGAACAAGACGATCAAGGTTGTTGCGATTTACCTCATCATCTTCCCTGTTCTCTGCGCGCCCACGTTGTGTGCATGCATCCAGCTGTGTAACGCGCCTGCACACTATTCTTCCTTTATACTTGAGCTTCGAATCGATAACAATGTGTTGTGAGCTGTCTGTTGTTTCAACTTCCTCATCAGTCAGAGCTGGGTACAAGCAGACACCGTTTCGGTTTATCATTCTTTAGTTAGCGTTGTTGCAGTAATAGTTTATTTATTTGTTTCAATTTCAACTTTTTTCTTTCGCTCCAATGCGTGTCGCTCATCCGTTCACCCTAAACGCTGATCACGCACTTGCATTCTAGCAAATAACATTTTCACTAATTAGGCCTTTTGTTTGATTGCCGCACCTCAATATTAGCATCAAAACTTTCAGCACAGCTATTTTAGTGACTCAGTATGCTTCCACCCATGGTGATTTACGCATGAATTCGTTTATTTTACATGAAACATGTGTCGTAATTACTGCTCGCTTTGTCGTATGACCCATTAATGCAGGAGCATCAGCTTGTTTTTCCTGAAGACCCCGAAAAAAAGACCACTTTACTCTCAACTGCAATAATAATGGAAAATGAGTGGTTCGTCAGTGTATGTAGTTAAACTGCATTTTATTCAGAATTAATTAGGAATTGGTTTTCAAAAATGACGGCAGCTGACGGCAGTATCTAACAGTAGAATAGATAGTCGTGTGTGAGAATTCTTTCCAATTATTTCTTATTTTAAAATGCATAATACTGAAGTTTTGGAAATCTTTTGATTGTACTTGGGCTTGTAAGATTTGGTTTTTAGCAAAATTGTTATCAAACAGTTGCTGTTCTTCTTGTTTCGAACTGAAGCTGCCTTTTTTGTGATGGCATATTCAGGAGCTTTGCTGATAGTTAGGTTTCGTTTTTGATAACACATTGAGCTTTGCTGTGAACAGTGCACAGCATTTGAAGAAGTTGCCTACTGTACTTATGGAACTACTCTGTTTTCTCAGAAAACTAGACATTTTCCTACCGTGCGACCACTGATCATAATCATTTGATTTTTTTTTACTGGAATTCAGCTTCTTTTTCTTTTCATCTCTTTTTGTAAAAGGCAGATCAGCGTGTAGAACATACCAATACTGTAACTGTAGAGCATACCAATACTGTACTGTTCTCTCTTTTTGAGGCTAGAAATTTCCTCATGCATTTCTTATACAGAACTGCTTGCCTTTACTTGATTAAGTAAGGTAAGCTGTCAACATGCGAGGTTACACAAGTCCAGTCGATTTTGTGACATTTATTTCATACGTTTTGTGTAGAACGTATATTTTTGAATGAAAAAGGCTCCCTAGCAAGTGTACTGTCGATTGTTTCCTACCACTTTGGTCCAAAGTTCGGTACTGGCATCTCTTCATAAAGATTCCCTTGAAAGATCGAATCGTGATATCATTCGGATTTCTTCGCTTTAAGGAAATTTTGTGGTGCGCGAAACAAATGATAGTCTTACGGTGTCTATATCTATCTGAGATATGTGAGAGTAAGGCCGAATATTCCGTGAAACTCTGAGAATTTCTCTAGTTACAGAGCAGTTAGCAGTTATAAATGTGGAGAGAAAACTTTAGTTCCTCCTTCTAGGTCTGCACAACGTCATAAATTAGTTAGTTCAGTAAAGGAAACTACCAAAGTGAAGCCACGTCTGCGTATCATAACCACGTCAACACATTACTTCATGGTATCTAACTTCTCCTCCCATTCCTCTCAACGTCGACATTAAAATACGTGTGGATTTATGTAACAAGGTCGCGTGCTGCGCTTCTCAAATGTATTAATGGTTACGCTCAAAGCGTTCTGCTTTGTCTACTGCTTTGATTCGATAGGAATGACATAGAAACAGTTCACACTACATCATCAATACTGGTTCATCCTTGTTTTTCTTATGCGGTTGGTTCTCAGTTCTAGGAATAAGAGCTTACAACTTGAAATTAGTGATAAATAATGATTCTCAGTAGTCTTTTGCTAAAAAATTGTTAAGAGTTAAATTTTCAATTCGTAGGGCTTTCGACTTCTTGGAATTGTCCGCCGCTAACTTTGTCAGCAGGTTTCCTTAAACTAAGTAATAGCATGACAGAGGTATAGGTATGCATTTTATGTCTTTAGCACTTATTGTGCTTTTAATCGAGACTGCCACAAAAACAAGAATGTAAAGAAAACAGTTAATGAGTCTAGAAAACGGAAGAGCGCTACAATTTCTAGGAAAACATAGTTTTCAACTCTCCTCTATTGCAACTTCAATCATCGCTCGCAACTTTTGTACGCATACTTTACATCTGAAGTACTTTACTTTATATATGAAGTATATACTCACAGGCGAACTATAGCTTGAGCAGAACCCTTAAGTTCATTTAGCGGGCTTCTGTCTTGCCTTCGGCTGCGAATGGACCCATATGGAGGGAAGAGAGCGTGTTTCGTGTGCTATTTACTTTGTATAGGATTACACGCGACGGCTGCGCATACGGTATGAGACTGGTGCTATGCAGCGACTACTATCTGTTTCGTCGATGGCGGGAACAGACCGTTGCGAAATCAGTTTAACCAACAAAACATTGTTTTAATGAGTCGACAGTATACCATCTTTTGCCTTTTTCGGATTGAAAGAGCTACTTGCTTGTATATTACGTTTTAAACCTGCGTCGAAGACATCATATTGATACCCGAGAGGTTCTTAGTATTTTTATAAGTCTAATAGTCTTTTTCTTACGTCACGTTTAGAACAACAAGAAATCTTCTAAACCATGCACCAAGTTTTTTACTTCACCTACTCCAGCGCAGAGATTTCGGAATATTCAGAAGTTCTGTAGCATGTAAGGGAGAAAATACATAGCAGCGCTAAACGTTTGTAAATTTACAAAAAAAGAAAGTTAGGGCTCCATGTTGAGAGAAAGAAGTCCTAGGGATTTCTCATTTTAGAAAAATAAAAAGCACTGCTGCTAAATATTGGTGACTTTCATACTGTTCGTAGAGAGCTCAAATAGAGATAGAACTTGGAAGTGGTGTATTGAGATTCGAATCTTAGCATTTCCACTCAGTTATGACTTGTGACTTATGACTTACATTTCTCTGGAAATCCATCTGTACTTATCCATTCGTTGGGTTAGATGACAGCGAGTTCGATTGGTAGACATGTCTACTATGTCTTACTAGGCTTATGTCCACGTTGAAAGTCAAGTACAGTAAAACGTTTCCGTGGACTACTGAGCTGGTTCTGTCGCGGTTGCCTCTTTTTTTTCCACTTTTCTGTGCAATGTTTTGTAAACGCGGTCTGTGAGAGAGAAGTGAAGAAATTTGTAAATAGAACAGTAGGGAGGTCTCCCTACTATAGTTCATGGAGTGATGATGAGGATCCCTTCGTCAACCGTTCAAAACTGAGAGGGGTCCCTTTGCCAACCGTCTAAAAGTAAAGATAGCCGGAGCATCGGCTCCGACTATTGCATGTATGTGTTGGAGAGTCTTAGCAGAACACAGCATTTGCGGTACGTACACTATGAGCAAGTACAGTGAATGTTTGGTTTTTCCGTGATGTTCTGTTTTTAGGCGCAATAAGAATTCAAATTCTGTTTTTTGTTGAAGAGATTTTGTTGAAGAGCTATAGTTAGTAGCTTATTTTAATATAACATTGAGTGACAATAAATTAGCTTTACTGATAGTGCATGAACTTGAATTCTTGGGCCCCAGCTCATATCTCTAATGAAACTGTTGGGCATGTGTGAAAGAGAAAGGATTGGGCGAACATTGACTTGCGCCGCAGCTACGTTTTTCTTTGAAATTTTTGAATACAAAATATGAAATGGCTGAAGTTAAATATTTGGTGGGAGTCCAGCTTTCCATTCACAATGAAAACTGACTGGTTCTGGTTTGCTTTCTTGCAAAAAAAAAAAAATCCTACTTCACCGTAATCATTGTCTGTTCATTGTTTCCTGTTTATCTGCTTTTTTTCTTTTATTTTTTAAAAATTTTCATTCTTTTATTCTATCTTTATTTTGAGTGTAAGAAGCCACGTTATTTAATTGCAGGTTTCCTATGCGCGGCCTAGTAATGAGAACATCAAAGGATCGAATCTTTACGTCTCTGGTATACCAAAGTCCATGACTTTGAATGAACTGGAGGCAATTTTTCGACCATTTGGGCAAATCATTACATCGCGAATCCTGTCGGATAACATTACAGGTAAAATACAAAATTAGAGGCGTTATACGTTGGTTACAGATTCAAATAGAGTAATGAGAAATGTCTCGCGCTGTTCTATATACAACAGCTCGTGTTCCTTTTTAACCTTTCTAACCCTTTTAATTCGCTAATTTTCGTTGAGTCGGCACCATGTACATATTTGACCGCCTCACCGCTCTGCGCTTCAGACAAGACCGAAGGGAAAGGAGTGCGTATCTAGTGGAGAAAAAGCGTACGTTGCGGAGATGTCGTACTTAATCGGCTATACATGGCAGCGCTTATAAATGATTGACTCCAGTCTCGTTATTTTCGTGTACAATAAGATGTTCTTGTTGTTCTCCTCGTTGGATCTAAATGAGCAAAAATATTGAATTATATGAGCAGTTTGAAGATGACGGGATTGTGCATCTGAGTAAATTTCTGTCCACTTATACAATCCTTTAAACTGTTATCATTATTGTTATTGCGAATGTTAGCCACCACCTTAAACCGTTAGCTTGTTTCTTTTTTTCAAACATTTTGGTCTCAAATTTTCTTTTCAAGATTCACTCATGCTCATCCTTTTAAGAATGAATTTTCAGTGATATTTTGAGCAACTTTGCTTTCATTTAGAGCCAAATAATTTTTTTTTCGAAGAAACAAAACTGGTCATCGCCTACAGAGCTCAAAATAAGATCAAAAATCTAGGTCCTCCTGTTCGAAATGGATGTTTATGTTTCTAGTGGAAAGCGGAACCGCTCATTTTCAATCTTATCTCTGGGAGTCAAAACTGTTTTTTTTTAAATTTCTGTAATACATTAGGTTGGCATATTTTATAATCTCTGTTGTGCGAAGTAGTGTTTTCGACTCAAGCCGCAAAATCGAACATATTATTGAAACATGGTAGTGAATGACCATTCACATTTTATAATTGATCAATAGGTTTGATGGACAGCAATTACGGTCTCGACTCTTTTCGTATTTGATTAGCTACTTTTTTGCCCAAGAAAACTTTCAGTTTTCATACAAAAAAGTTTTGTTGAAAAGCACTCTTTTTAGAATCTGCGGTATATAGATTCTGTTTAGGACTTTCGAAAGGTGTAGGATTTGTACGTTTCGATAAGAAAGAAGAAGCTGAGCTTGCTATACAAACGCTTAATGGGACCGTCCCAACTGGTTGTGTTGATCAGATTACTGTAAAGTTCGCAAACAATCCTGCCACTAATACTGCCAAAAGCGTGCTCCAAGAGGTACGAATTCTGTTCTTCAATCTTTCATGTTTCGGAGTTGATTCGCTCATTAATGTTTTCTACGTCTAAGAAATACTTCCACTTTCAACAATCTCCAAGTCCTCTCTTCTTGAAACCTCGGCATTTGAGAGTGTATTTATGTTTTCTTTTTATGCCAACGTCCACTTTCATTCTTTGCTGTCGTCATTGTAATATTTATGTTATTTTATTATATTACTATACTATTTCTCAATTTTTTCTTTAGCTTGAAGCTGCCCAACAAGTGGCTGCGTCTAACCTTATGCCTCTTACTTTGCTCGGAGCTGCAGCCCCTCTTCGTTCAGCCATTGGACCTATTCATCATGCTCCTCTTGCTGCTAAATATCGGTGTTTTGCATTTTCTCTATACCTACTTCATTCGTGAATAGCTGCAACTTTCACATTATAGATATTCACCTCTTGCCACGACAATACCTGGAACTACAGCTCCAGCTGTCACTGCACAAGCCACTGCAGATTACCTTACAACGATGCTACAGATGAGCCAGATGAATGCTCTCGCTGGTAACCTTTCTACTAAACCTTTGTTTTAAGGGTGTCTCCTCATGTGCAGCCCTCTCTAGTAGATATTACCAACCTATGAATACTCTATTTTTTTATGCGCATTTCATACTGTAGCGTAACATCATTAAAGTTTCATGTTGAAGATTTCAAAGCTCTTCTTGAAAGTTGTCCTAGTTCCTTAGGGCAATCCGCAACATACATACATAGAGCGAATTGAAACATAATTTAATCCTCATAATCCTCAGTTGCTTATCTTAAAACAAAATTTAAAGATAGGCAACGGAGTAAAATAAATACTGAGAGCAGTAATTGAAAAGCAGTAAAGCAGTAATTTTCGCTACTTCGCGTGGCCTTTCGGATTTAGTACTGCAGAGTTAGAATTTCTACGAAATGAAACGTTAGGGAGCGGAGTTCCTAATAGTTTATTTCTGTCAACATTTCTTCTAATGTAAAGCTTTTTTTAATCACGACTCAGATGTAACATTTAGCTATTTACCTTAAACAAAGCCTTTCTGGTGACGTATATTTTTACTGGTTTAATGGGTTTGGACTGGTTCATCATCTACTCATAGAAGATCCTCTTGAGAAGAGTTGTTTACGAATTACAGTGGTGTTGAGGTCGTTTTCGCAAAGTGTCATACATGGCTGTTGCATTGGGTGTGTACTATTTGTCGCAATATCCACGGACAGCTTTTGTAGCATAGACCGGTGTACTTAGCATTTCAGTGAGCGCCGACCGCTTGCGCGCCATAATAATAGGCTCAATTGCAGAGAGAAAAGGGAGGCTCACCGATCGATGGCCCACACACAGCTTGCTGGGCACAGCAGAATATGTTTGTGTTGATTAGAAACGCAACCAATTAGGGACATTTCGGCAACTTTTCCCTTGTTGTTCTCGGAGACTGTCTTCTCTGTTGCAACGCAGCGTAATGGCTGTGGGATCCAAGAATGGCATAGTCGGATCAAAACGACCTGAAGCTCGGTACAGTTGCGTACATGGTGGCAATCTGAGTAAGGCTAGTGATGGTCTTATCTCGACTACATCATCCACCGAGCGATCTTTTGAACACAACCGCTTCCGCAACTGCAGCGAACTTCAGATCGTTTTGACTCTGCTATAATATCAGTGACATTCTGAAAGGAACGACCAATCGGTGATGTGTTCATCTCTCCACCTGTTCTTCACATGGGCAATGATTAGAGACTCAACGTGACAATATATTAATGACTTACACGTAAGAGAATGCTAATAACAACCATGCTTATTATTGGGTAGCGGAGAATATTTGGGTAATTGTGACTGGTTCTTACGTCGCAGTCTGCACTTTTCCCCCTTTGAAATGTAGTTCTGTTGAAAGTCTAGGCTCTAAAGAGAAGAGCTAAGTTTTAAAGTTTTCTGGACTTCAAACGTTGGTTGTTGTCCGGAACAGCAGTGATAGCAGTCTAAACCCAACCCTTCAACAAATCTGCTGCTACAGTTTTCTATATTTTGACCATGTCTAAAATTTCATGCAGCTCAAGATATAGACAGAAATAAGCGAGCTTGGAAGAAAGCGAAAACACGTAACATTCTCAGAATTTTTTTTTGTGAATAGTTAAATAGCAGAATAAATAAATAATGCTCCTGCTTAACAATCGTTATGAATTATCACATGTTACAACATGAATAACCGAGATGAACCCTTTTTAGTGATATTTTGTTGTTTTTTCACCGAAGGATTTCGAATAATCATTGGTATATAATTTCTTGTGTCCGATTCGTGTGGTTGGGTACGGCCAATCAATGCGACTAATGATTTCCAGTCAAATGTAGTAGTGATGGGCACTGAAAGAGTCTAATTAGCACAACGATTGCTAGTGATTTGTCGCATTACTACAAGAGAAGCGAATAAGTCGATAATGCAACACTACTGAGGTTCGGAACATAAGTAAAACTTTGACTTTTCTTCATTTCGCTGATGAAGTCTTACGCGTCGAATCTTCTCCCCTCTTTCCTTCCTCTGCATGTAGCTGAAGAAGCTGCAGAATACGTGCGTGATGACATTTATAATTCACATCGAATTAATTCGTAGGTTGATTAAGAAAAGTGCGTAATGCGGGTTTTTTAAAGGAAAATGTGAAGAAGTATGTTCTTTGCGAAATAATGAACGATTGCGGGTGGATACTTGATTGTTTGAGTTTTGAGTGCTCATAAACTCGGTAGTAAATGAGGTTTTTACGACTGGAGGCGTACTATGCAGTGCTATAATTACAGCCTCCTTGAACGGCTTTTACAGGTTTGATGGAGATGGCTGATGGTTTTTTACTTTTGGAGCAAAAATCCATTTGTAGAGTAAGTGAACATCAAACTTTTTGTTTTGAAGGAATGGCAGCCGCTGCCGCCCCAGCTGCGACTCCACTCGCAGCGTTGGCACCGAGTGCAGCCACTACTGAGCCTGCTGGATTCTGCCTGTTTGCCTACAACTTGGGCCCAGACACCGACGATAGCCTTTTGTGGCAATTGTTCGGACCATTTGGGGCTGTTCTCAGCGTCAAAGTTAGTTTATGAAATATTTTTCTTCTCTTTTGATTTTTGTACTTGCAACGTTACACTGGAAGTCAACAGCTAGAGGATCAAGGTCTTGTAATCATTGGCATTTTAACTCTCGAACGAGAGAATAAAGACTACTGAATAACAGCCTCGACTCCGTGGTGTGGTAGTGTAAAATACCAGGGAGTTCCTGTTCACACTGTATAACGAGAATGTTAGTTGATATTTACGTATGTATGAAGAAAACCGAGGCGATATGTCCGATAATCACATCTACTTGTCCGTGTTTCTTTTTCGTGTCGTGGATAGTTGCACGAATCTTCATGATTTTGCATAGCCTTGAGAGGCATAAGTCGCACTCGAATTCAGAGATTGGGCAGTCTGAACAACTCATCTGCTGCTCACCCCAGATAAACTTGCAAGTACAAACGAAAACAGGTCTACGGGAAGAAAAGTAGATGAATTTCATTTCGAAAAACCAAATAAGTTAATGTCTTTCTGTGATAAGGTTTGAGAAACAAAGGTTACGCATTAGTCATAAAACAAAAATTAACACTTGTTTGTTGCGGAGGAAGTAGAGTTAATCTTCTCATTCAAACCATTTGTCTTCGTGTATGTAGAGTTCCGCTGGTACTTTACAGAATACAGAAGATATGCAAAAAAAGGTGGTTCCAGATCATTGTTTCTGCCATCAATATGGTCTGTAATAGAAGTAACGATTCAGGTGATCAGAGACTTCGCTACGACGAAATGCAAAGGTTATGCTTTCGTGACTATGATGAACTACGCCGATGCTTGTAACGCGATGGCAGCTCTGAATGGCACACAAATCGCTGGACGATCTCTACAGGTTGGCCTGGCTGGCGTCTCACAATGAACATCAGTAATCAAGTCAGTTCACTAGCTACTGCATGCAGCATGCTTGGCGCACTGTATTTTTCTGCCGCTAGTATGAGAAAAGCTTACTATGAGTTCGGGGTTTGAATACCAAGAAAACCATACTCTGCGAAGCAGATTTCTTCTGTTTTTCGACAAGGTCCATAAGCGATAGTTAGGATTAGTACTTCAGATGCAGTTAGCTCGTCATTATCGCACGATTTCGCTGTCAATATTTTATAGGAAAACCGATACAGATGCGATTTTACTGCGGTGAAGCAAAAGTAGTTGGTTTGTATAGTCGACGCAGTTCTGTGTTGAAGTAGAGAGCGGCGCGTTTGCCACAACGCTCCTGGTTCTCTGCTAGACGCACAGTTTCCCTTCCCCTTGTCCTGCCCCAGTCGAAGGCGCTTTTCGGGCACCTTTTTGAATACACTCAGCCCACTATAGCTATTTGCAGATATGGGCCTAGCTAGATTTGCACCGCGCCCTATGTAGAAACTAAAGCCGAAACGAATGAAGTTATTAAAGAGTGAATCGAAAAAGACCAACATATACATTTTCATCTTCCACGCTTTTCTTCTTGTAATTTATTGCACATTCGACATTTCTAGCAACTGTGAAACTCCGAAAGAAATTGTATGGCACATCCAATTCTTTCTTCTTTGGAGTGTTTATTTGTTTTCCCTTTCCTTCAAGTTGTTTCTTCTGTTTTTAATATTTTTAAGTCTACAAAAGCAACAGCTTAGGCACTCCCGTTTTGTCAGGGTACTTTTTAAAGGATGGATTAGGATGAACATTGAAGAGAACTTGCTATGTTCCAAATATGTTGGCTTTGCTAAAGCTTACGTAGATAGAGTAAAATGACTAATCTATGGATGGAACCGTAGTCAAGAAACTTGTTGAGGTTTGAGGACGACTATGTGTACCCTTTCCTCTGCCAGTAAAGCAGATTCGGGGAGTAATGTAATGTAATAAATCAAATGTCTCCTAAATTAATTACCTTAGCTATCAAGCACTTAAGTTCAGCTTATTTAGATGGATAACGCAGCCATTTGAATTTGAATGACAATGTTATGGAGTGATGCGAATAATCAGAACTTTCTTGCTTTTTCATGAAAGGTGTCGAGAGTCAAAAAAAAAACTCAAGTCGTCTGGCTCTTTTTCGGTATCTCAGGACACGCGTCATATCCAAATATGTTATTTGGGGGTCATTTTGCATTTGTTATTTCCAATTAGGCATGGATAATTGTTTACAATGGATCACGTGTGAGCTGCTGTCTTCCCTTAGCCTGCGGCTTAGCGAGCTCATTTGTTGCTGCTGAGGGACCTGTTCATTTCATGTTATTTTGCGACAGAAAGACATGTTACAATGTTCATTAACTTTTTTCAGTTTTTCATTCATTTATTTTTTCACATGCCCAGGCAGGATCCATGAAAGATATGAAGCCGGATATTGAGTTTGGCACCGTTGAATGAAAAGTGAAATTTGCTGTAGATTCGAAACAAAGTAAGAGTAAATGCAGGAGATGGTTAAATATTTGTTTTGACTTCCTTTGAAAAAATCACATACCTAAACGATTTTTATACCAGTTAATCAAAAATTTGGTTCCTGCGAAATGAGCTTGCGGTTTTGACTATTCTAATGGAGGAAGATTAACGCTGAGCTACTTGTAATTATTATAACATTTTGTTGCGGTCCATCTTGTGGATTAGAGACACACTGTCACAAGTTAGTCGGCGGTGCAATTTTTCTCTGCTGTACACATGCTAAGAACGTGTGTTTGTCTTTTTTCTCCTTTGAAACACACCTTTACACTCTGTCTTTCGCAGTTTTTTAATGATCGGTTGTTTTGGCGAACTCATTTTTCTAGGACTTTAGTCATATTCCTTCTCTTGGAACTATCACCAAAGAACGTTACTTTCTGTGACGCATTTGACGTGCACAAAATCATTTACGCATTTAATACATTCAAATGCGCTCGAATTTGTAGTTTCGAGTCACTCAGGACAATCAGAACACTTTTCAGGTGACGTTCAAAGCTGCCTCAGCGACAAGTTCCTTGATTTGATCGGCGGCAGTTTGTGATGTGCAATCGATTCAAAGAATCAAGTGTATATCATCTCTATCATTATTACCCTACAAGTGCCCTACTGTAATGTACCGGAGATTGCCTATTTGTCCCAGAAATCTATGTTCCCTTTTAACGAATTCTCCTCCTTATTTTGACGTCTGATTTACTCAATTTGCAGTAGACATACATTTTGTGCACCTACCTATTTGTCTACGTAACCAAAGCCGTCCGAGCTAGTCCTCTATTATTCATATCTGGTCCCGTGATTAACTGAGCTTTCTCAGCAGCTTTACCGCGACGACATGAGTGCGTTGCTGAGATTCATGTTCTATAGCGATTCTTCATTTTGTCCAAGCTAACTTGGCAGATCTCGGAGTCTGCTTCGTGTCCATTTCTACACCTCCTTATTCTTGCACGTGTTTCGGTCGTCTTCCCAGTATTCGTGGAACGATCTTCCCAAAATATTGTTTGTTCCTATCGTTTGTTGTATTCTTTCGCTATGCGTATTTTTTCTCCTTTTCTTTTTGTACTACAGTTTCTCGGCGATGGGTATGTGAGCCAAATGCACATTTTACTTGCACGTTGTGATACGAATCCCAGAAGATTGCTATTACTGTTATAATAATAAAGAAGACTGTGTCAAAGTGAACGCCAATAACTAAAAGTTTGACTAATAGTTTCGGTTTGCTTATTGAGGCTAAACATTTTTTTGTTGCTCGTAGGTGTATTTTCAGTTTCTTTGTTTTCTTTCTCTCTTCCGTTTTGTGTGTCGCTAACCACATGTTATATGGACTTTTTTGTTTTCTCCTGCATGTAGTCATATTTACTATTCATAAATCTTGCCTTATTCTTTCATGCTTATGCTCGTGTTTACGAAGAAACTTAACACAAAGAAGCAAAGATGGGTTGGTGGACTGGAGCGTTTCGGCGAAGAAATAGACATCGTATCGAAGTGGGACGCAGGAGGTGTGTGAACTACGGAATCGAGAACACTGAAAAGTATTGTAGTAGTAATGCACGTTTTCCCCTTGTATCTTTGAGTTTTTGGTGATGTTCAAGAGCTCAACAATTTCCCTTCTTGCTTTAAAATGCTTTAAATTGATTTGAAGTTTATTTGAAAGTCAACTGAAATGAAATGACATCCTAACAGTACAATATGAACACATTCCTCCTTCGATTGTTCAAATGAATAATTTGATTGCGAGTTACTCTAATATGTCAACTTTCTGATGTATTAGTGTAGAAAATTCAAACATCTGGAATGAGAAGTGGAATGCCAGGCACATCATTATAATGCATAGTTAAACAATAGGTGCTGCAATTTCGAGGGAGGATAAATGTGAGGAAGTGATATCCTTCGATGAAAAAAATGACAGAATGACTTGTCAGTGAAAAAGTGTATGAGACCCTTTGTTCCCTAGTTTTCAAGTACAAAATAAGGAAAGAAATAGGAAACTATAACTGTTTGGTCGCTAAAATCCTCTGTTTTGATATTGCAGCTGACTGTGTTCAGCAAACTGAACACAGTCAGCTGCCATATCAAAACAGGATTTCTGTGTACACAGAAAAGAAAAGTCCAGGTACGGTGAATTCCATGATTTCTGTGCGCTTAGCATTGAGTAGATGATGATTGAAGGTTAACAGAAAACAAACCCCGTATTCAGATAACTCCATTCTCGTCGAAGATTTTCAGTTAAAATCTGCATGATGTGATTGTGTACCTTAATTATTTTTTGCCATTATTGGCTGGTCGTCGTACGGTTAGAAGCAGTTTTGTAACCTCGGTTTTAAATGCACACAATGCTTCGGTGTTGGTGCCAACATCGGAAAGATTCACTATGCAGCGGAAAGTCTTACTACACATTCTATTTCTTCCGCACTTCACGATTCACGAGTGCTCGTAGATTTGATCTCATTCATACATTTTTCCAGGCTTGCTAGAAAACACTCATAATACATCGATATTCTCTTTAAGGAGGAACATCGATGTACTATGAATGTGCAATATTCATATATTTAAGGGTGATAATTTTGGATGTCCAAAAAGAGTCTTTTTGGAGTGCATCCATCTGTTACATATTTCAGCGCTTGAAACTATGAAAAACTCAATATAGGAATGACGTTCTTTCTAAATGGTAAGGTCGTTACAGAGGAATTTTTCAAAGAAATTTGGCAGTGAATTCGTGGTAAAATTCCTGCCTGGCTGCTGTACAGTTCTTGATGTCGCCGAAAAGAATAATATTAATATTCTAAAAGGTAAGATGTCATTCAAACTGAGAGATCAGAAAAAATGGGAGATTAAAAGTTAATTTTTCCCGTCTCTTCATGAGCAACTACAAGATTTCTTCTGTGTCTGACATTGCTTCATGGCCAACAGTAGCGTACTACATTTCGCGACTTGAATACACACTCGGTGAGAGCAAACATCTGACCACATTGAAACAGTCATAAAAGATGTTACATTTGCATACTGTGAAATATACAAACATATTTTATATTTTTACTACTGTTATTTTTTTTTAAATTTTGTGTTTCCGTCTTCGGGATTTCTTTAGCAGCAACTTGTATCTATGGAAGGTTCCTGGACGGAACCTAGGAGACCATTTGGCGGGTGCGGCAATTTTTCTATCAAAGTGGAGCGCATGCCGAATCTGCTACTAATACACTTAACAAGCGTAATCATAACGTACATTTTGTCCAAGAATACGTGGAATAAAAATGCTGAGGACGTTCGACCTGTAGGCTAGGTCAAGCTATCTCATATTTTATATTTAGCGTATCTCATATTTTATATTTTCCCAACAGGTAAGTCGTTGGAGGGATTCGTAAGGGGTCATATTCGATTGTTGTCTTTGAACTTAAATCGTCTAATATTTGAATAAAGGACTGAGGAAGACTCGTACAACGGAAGTGGTTCAACTAAGATGGAGACAAACAAGAATTATTTGAAAAATGTCTTGTTCTTTTTACTTCTGATGACGGAACTAGCGCGCTCCTTGAACCAATTTTGATTATGGAGGAGTTGGAGTTTTCTTGCTCTCTAAACTGAAATTGATGACGTCGGCTTCGCTTCCCGGCTCAAGCGGTGCAAAATCGTAGAGGGTATTTAAAGTCAGGTGTCGGTGTGAGGACAGAAAATCAAATAAATAAATGGGATGGATTACAAATGACTAAATAGAAACTGTGAAGATAATGAAATGGAAAGTTTCGAAAGAGGTTAGAAAAGTTAGAAAAACCCAATTTTGCAGAGCTATAGACATACTTTGTTGCTACAACTTTGCAAAATTGTGCTACATTTGAGATTTTCTGTGTACGTTGTTATCCAGCAAGTCGTGCACCCTCTTTGGACTAACTTGTTTTGTGCTTTGTACAGTTGTACCAGTTGTAGATGTTTTATACTACATACTACACCGCATACTAATAACCACAAAATTTATTGCTTTTGCGTGATAATATAAAAATGAAATATGATGAGAAATACCACCAACTCTTAACTCTTTTACGCTAGACTGAATGCAAAAACCTCACTTTTGTGGGGAATTGATCTCTAAGCGCGTCAACAAAGCTGAAGGTACGTCGCACGGCGCCTCCTGCACAAGGCACCCACATCTTCCCAATGTACAAATAAGTTAGTTTAATATATAAGCGGGCCTGCAATACATAGAATTGGCTGCGATGGAGGAGTCACAAAGCAATGTCTGTGCTATGGAAATGATGTTTGCCTTCTACGATCTTTCAGCGTTCAATACGTAGTTACTTATGCTAGTTCCATTTTTCCTGAATAAGATGACTTTGGGTAAAATGCAGAGGGGGAGGCACTCTGACGCACCGAAATCGAACTGCTTTCCTGCTCTATTTAGTGCGATCATTTGAGGTGATTCGTGATGGGAACTCCCGCTGCGCCAATACTGTACCCGCACTCAGAGCGCGATAAAGGTCATGGAGCAGAACGGACCCAAAGACATTCATAGGACACGTTAACCGTTCTCGTCGTTAAACCATTCCATTTGCATAATGGATGGCTCTAACTTCCTGTCTCTTCGTGATTTCACTCAGATTACTGATTACCACTTGGCCCATGCTTGCATCGAGGTTGAAGGAGGAATTCGGCGAATCGGTCGCTGATCGTGGATGGAAGGAGCGACTTCGCCCCAGCTGTGGAAGTCCAGGTAAAGTCGCGAAGCAAACGAATGTGAACAACCTTCATAAAGGCTTTGCGAATACAAATAGAAAATGTGTGAATAAAAGTTGTTGCATGCGTGCTCAGTGATCGTGGATTGCTGTGGAAGTCTTTTTTGGTTCTTTCTTTTTACACACATGGTATGACTTAGTTATTTGTTTCTCGTAAACTTGTTCGGAGTGAAACATAGTTGGGGGTGGCCACTCAGTGGCGCCCTTATTTCTGGAAGTAAATAACTAAATCGGTCGGGGTTCTAAGACTTAAGCATTAGTTTTAGATGATCTATGACGTGTAAGCTAAAGTTGCTAAGAGGGAAAAGTAAGACAGATCGTCTAGAAGTAACTGAGTCGCCCCTTAACTATATTTTCCCTCTTGTCTGGAAGATTTGGTAAAGTTAAAACAGCAGTAATTCCAGCTGTCTTCCTCTTTCTAATTAGTAGCTTCAACTTACATGTCGTGGATCCTCTAAGACTGTTGCTTAGGTCTTAGGACCTCGAAGACCCTGCTACTCAATTGTGCTTCATGACCTTTTTCGCACTCTGAGTGCAGCTACAATACTGGCACACCACGAATGAAGTCTCCACCGCGAATCACCTCACATAATCTTCACATAAATACAGTAGGAAAGCAGTTCGATTTCGGTGCGTCAGTGTTCCCTCCCCCACCTACATCTTACACTTTCTCGGCAGTTACGTGCTTTCTGAATTATGTGTTTTCCATTTCATTCAAGGGTAAAAGGGTAAAGTGTCTGGCGTTAAACAATCCGCACGGAACCTCCCCCACCACGTTCACTTCAATTCAGAATCGTTTGAGGTTTACCAACGCGTAACTAGCCTATACAGTTACTTCCAGGGGCTGGCCGATGTGTTTTTATCCTTCTAGAAAAGTCTGGTACATATTTATCGACTCCGCAGGGATGAAATGTTTGATTGGCACTAGGGCGGATTCGAACATCCGATCGATCGTGCTGCAGCCATAGCACTTGCATGTACATCATCATTTGAAGTGGTAACAGGAGTTAGACAATGGACGGTGGCAGGACCCTTCCTGTTCAATTTCACCATCGACGACACTACGCAAAGAAAAGTGGATCGGCGTATTGCCGATATAATCCTAGCACCATCAAGGTGCCCTTGACCGATCTCGATAACGTATATTCGCGGAAATCAGCGCGAAACCTCAACATGTTGTCGATGTTCTATCGAAGCTGGATTTTACCTACGGACTACGCCTGCGCCCTGATAATTGTTAGCAGAGCTAGAGATCTTGAACTGGAATGAGAGTAGACGGAAAACTCGTTTACCTGTACTACTTCAGCTGTATACTGAAGAACAGTGGCAGCTACGAGAAATGTATATGTCATAGATCAGCTAAGGCGAACAGCTGTCATTCAACTCTTTGACGAAATGTTTAGGATAGAATCCCATCGCCAACGAAGTGAAGCTATCAGTTATTCGCCCCATTGTGATGTTTGGATTGAAGACTTTTGCAACACCGTCCACAGTGATGGCGACAATCGGCTGTGCAGAGAGAAAGCTGCTTGGAGGGCTGCTTTTGAACTGAGGTATGCCACAGTGAAGAACTTTACGCAGAAAAAATGCGGCGTACCGGTGGATGACACTTCGCTTCTTCCGTCGTACTATGAGGGGACCAGTGGAGCGCCTTGATCAACATGTGCCTGAGATTCTCGCAGATTCAAATGAGAGAAGGCTATATGGCCGAAAATGGAAGTTCTGGAGTGAGGTGGTGTAAGAGGAAATGTGGATAGGCAGCTTAGGCGAATACGACAAGACATGGAATAGTGACGAATGGATTGATTCAGCGCAAGCTCTTGCTGAAGTTCGAGAAAGCTAGGCAGAGTTATGCTTAAAGACGACACACCTAGACAAAGATGCAGTCATTTGCGTCACACGATAATATCAAATCTTTAGAAAGACCAAGTAGGTCAAGTCGCATTTAATTTCTAATCGCTACTAGAGGGACAAGTGAAGGGGTAGGTGGGTGCGTCTTTTTGGCAGGATGGTGCCCTAACCACACGCTTGACCTTGCCAAAAGGAGCAGTAGGTGCACCTGCTGCACCTATTGGAGGTGCATCTGCAGCACTTCGCAGACGCACTAAGAACGCCGACAACAACTAGACTGCGAATGGCACTAAGTTCAGTGGTTTTAGGATGTGAAGTCACAAAAACTGCGGAGCATGAGAGATATTTCATTGACAAAGGAGAATTCAGGTACAGTCTGGCTGCTCAGTAACTTCCGTCACTGAGGTGCTGGTATGTGTTAATGTAGTTCAATGGAAGAGATCATCCCTGGAAAATCGTTGGATCAAAAGTGTGGTAACTGCTGTCCTTGTGTTATATCTTACCTCTCCCAAAATTCGCGATTTGGGGTAAGAAGAGATCTTTATGGCTATCTATCGTTTAGATTGCTCAAAATGTACACTTTCACCAAAATGCTCTCATTTCACAACAGTCAGGGTCATGGCTACTTGTAGAGCAACATCCACGAGTTTCATGGAGTCAGCACCTGGCAACTTTTAAGTATAATACATTGAATATTTCATTTGAAATGTGGAAATTCAAAAATCGTGACGTGAAACGGACAAAAAAATCAAAAAAAAAACCAAGATTGAGAAAAAAAGGTAATGATACAAGACACAACAGTCATATTAATTTCAAGAAACTATTTAAAGGGAGAATACTGCAAAACTGATGTGGGTTTCCTTCACGAAAAAACTCGAGAGAAGATATGGGAAGGAAGGAAGGGTTACGCTGTAGACCACGAGCTCGAGCACTTCCACGCTTAATTCCCTCTAATTGCCCTGAGAAGCGGTATGGGAACTTGCCTAAGAGTTCGAATTTTCGTAAGAGACAAGCTACCACCTTATCCCGGCTCCCTCAGTAGCCTGTCTAATGTTGTCCATGTTTTTACTCGAATAGGCTATCGGTGGAACCTCATTGTTTACCGTCCGCTTGGAGACGCGGTTAAAGAGTGCCTCGTGGGACTCGAAAGCCGTCTCCAACGTCGTTCTTAGGTCAATTACAAGAAATTGATCGTGAGCACATTCGTACTCGCAATCTACACTTTTAGCCTTACCTCTTCACGTAGCGAAACCAACATCGCCAATTTCCTGGCGTGCTACCTTCACCCAAACTATCTATTTCTGAATAAGGTATATCGCCTCTGTTTTACATTAATACAAGAAAAAAATAATCATCGATAAAGAGATTTATTGAACATCTCACACAAAACCCTATTTCTGAGCAAGATTATGGAAGATAGCAGCACGGTAGTACTGAAGTTCTTCTATGCTTTCTCGTATGTCATCTAGAGCTCGATGGGCGCCCTTTTTTTGCGGAGCGTTAGCAAATTCATCGGGATACCATCTCCTCGCCAGCTGCGGATGAAGTATGTAGATACACATTTTAATTTTAAAAACTTACTGCTTGTACTTACCTCCTTGATAGTTGACACATCAACAATACGGTAGTGAAGGTGGTCATCAAGTCGAGGCATGTACTTTTGTATAAAACTGGAAACGATGCGCAATCAAATGGAGATGTTTCCAGTTAAAGGTAGCAGAAATTTTTTGGTTGTAGGCGGGTTATAGTGGGGTCAAAACGAAATAAAGCACAGTACAGTTGCGTAAGCGGTTGCGCTGGAAGCGGCACAGTGGAGAAGGCGGTTGGGATCGAGATGGAACCATCACGAGCTGTAGTAATGTACGACGGTAGCAGGAGTCTTTACTCGATCCTGACCGCCGTGGTCCATCGGTTCGAGCGCAGCCGTTTGCGCAACTGCAACCTACTTCATGTCGTTTTGAATCTGATGTCAGTCCAGGCGCAGTTTTCAAAAATGGGAATTTACGCAACATGGGTGTAAAATCGAGTACGAATCCATTAGAATTATCAACACAGTTTATTTGATGAGGAAGGTCTTCACAACTTTACAAGCGATGGGTTAGAAGGGTGCGGATTTCAAAATTCTTAAACAGTCTAGTTGAAAAAATTGTTGATTTAAATTCCCGGATCTGTAGAGGGTGTTATATGTTTTCATCCCCATTCTTGAAAATTACGTTAAAAACCTTACCAACCAATGGAAAGCAATCAATATCGAAAATTTTCGAACGTATGCGAATAGTTACAAACCATCTATCAACATGGACACTGTTTCCTGCGAGTGGGCACTCTTGCTTTGCAGTTTCTTTCTCTAGAAACTCCATAATCTAGAAAGGAGGTGTGAATTAAAATGTGTTAAAAGTTGTCGTATTCTACTCTGCTATCGAAAGTAAGTGATTACAACGTGATTATCACACTTTTCAGTTTCCACATCAATCTTGAAGACCACTACCTTCACACAACGGTTTTTGTAATTCTTGACGTCACATTTTGCGCCCTTCGCTTATTAACATTCGAAAAAAAAACACAGTTGGTCCAGACGTATTGCGCCAGCGTGACGCCTTGTGTACTTAGAGAACGCTGACACTGATTTTGCATTGGGAACATTGGAACTCGAGCAATGTATGCTGCACGTGTATGGAAGGTGAGCAGCATAGCGGAAGAAGCACTGAAGAGGTGACTGACCAAGTTTGAGGTGCACAACGCTTTGCATTATGACATGATACAAGAATCATTTTCGCCAAACATTTCAATTCCATCCACGAATGTACGGTCATACATTGCACAAAATAAGCGCACTGCAAATCTCGAGATGGCAATCATCTCGGTTGCTCAATTCCTGACAGTCATCCGTCTAACTTTTTCATTTTTCCAAGCTACTTGGAACAGGGTGCAGGGATCAAGTGATGTGCTTCACGTTCATTCGTAATACTGCTGTATTGATGGGGTCGTCAAAGGATATAGAACGTCTGCAACTTTTCTCATTTCTAATACTGGAATCAAAGTAGAATCTTGGGTACCAATGTTGACGATTGTTTCTGTTAGCGTTGCCCCAGATTGCGCTTACATTTCCACCTTTTCGACTTTTAGCCGCAGTGCGGCCGAGTTCAAATTTGTGCGAAGCACAAAAAGCCCAAATAGAAGTAAAACTCAAGTGCATGCAGTAAATCCTGTGAAATACCATTTGTTCTGCTCTATAAAGAGTAATAGTGCTCTCCCGAATCTGCTTAAGTAGACCATTTCGCGTGAATGTTTCTCTCGGCCATTCTTCCATTTTATCAAGAACTTCTTCTGGGTGATGTATTACAATATCCGGACCTTCAGCAATTACCTAAAGAGTTAGAAGATAATTCCCTTGATTAATAACTCTTTGTAGGTAATCGGCAATTTGAACGTACATTTAAGTCTTTGTCAGTTACAATTGTGGCTATTTCAACCAAAGTTTGTTTTTTAGGGTCAAGGCCTGTCATCTCGCAATCAATCCAGATCAAGCGTCCTTCTCCAAAGCTCGACTTTGACATTCTACGTGCAGAAGTAAACAGAGCCTTCAACATGATGCTTAATAAAAATCAAACAGTTTCTGCAGCATCAATAATAGGAATACTATTTTTTCGCGTCACAATAGAGAAAAAAGATCTGGTTCCTCCATCCACAGAACTGTAGTAATGCATCACTGCAGTAAACACGTTTGCAAAAACTTCCCGCTAAGAAAGAGCCAAATTTTATCTCGAATAAAAACTCACGATATATACAACTTCCGGAAGAGATCAATCCATAAAAATGTGTGAAAACCACAAGGCTTCGAAAAAAAAAATAACTTGTGACAGAACAGTGGTGGTATTCGTGAACGAAAGAGAGACGGAAAGGCGTGAACATTCCTTCCTCCCAAGTTATTTCCAATGAAGAATTTTTGGGAAACATGAAGCCCGAAGCGCATCCCAAAGCAGGACGAATTATGAAGATTCGGTGGCAGAAAAGTTGTGATTTGAAATCACTGAGGAAGGAAACACATAGTAAAAGGTTGTTCTAAAAAGGCTGCAAAGTGCCTACCGCCACAGGTGTGATAGAAGAAAAATTTTAAAAATATCACTACTAACATCTCTCAGGAGGATGAGAAGCACTTACCACAGAAGCACGAGCTGGCTGTGGTAGTTTGGAGGATGAGGAGGGGGCAATCGATGATTCGACTGCTAGACCCATCATGGTAGAGGGAAATCTCATGAACGAAGTTTTCTGGCGTACATGATACACATGCAAGACCGTGATACGCGATTTCCGTGCGATTTGCAATTAGGTTGATGTGTATAGCTAAGACTTAGATGTTTAATATGTTCACAGGGTTTTTTTTTTTTAGTTTCACCAAACACTGTATTTCACTTCAGTTCACCTTTGAAAATAATCGTATCTGACCATCGTAGTTTAAAACAGTCACAATACATTCTTTCTAATATTGAATCGAAACAAACAGAGAAGAAGTTGATGTCGCTAGGGGAGGTGTGATTTCTTGTTTACAATGATCGCATGAAGGAAATCTTCCCGAATTTTTGATGGTAAATCTCGAGTGGTTCTCGCATATTTATTAACTACGAATTTTCACCCAGTGAACTACTGAGCAGGAGTATTCCGACCTTCTCGGAAACGTTCATGAATACAGCCACAAAGAGAGCAGAGCAGAACAGGAAGGAGAAGAGGAATCGTGAAACAACGTTTCTGTACAACCCAGATGAACGACCAACACATTAAAATACAGTTTTCACGCAGGAATCAAAAATTGCTTCGATTTGGGCCTGAAAATGGTCAGGGTCGTTTCTGCACTGAAAGATTTTGAGTTAAACTATCCTACCTTAGCAATGGCTCGTGCGTGCTCAGGTAGCGTCCGTAAGTCCGACACAGCTGAGGCTGCGAACGCGCTATCTCCGTCGAGAAGTACGTCGGCACCTCCTACAAATATTTACTACGAAATAAATAGTTGCTGGGTGGAACTTATAGTGTTAACACATTCTAGAAGCATAAAAAGACAAAGATAAAGTCACTGACGTATCACTTGGAATGTACCAACGCGTTTTACTGGAAGTCGTAATCGTTGAGATTCTGCGAACGTGTAACTGGCCTATACAAAGACTTGCGGGGGCCAGCCGATGATCAAGTCAGTGTTTTTATCCTCTCAGACAAGTCTGGTACCAAGTTATCGACCCCGTAGGGAAGGGTTGGTTTGTACCAGGGCAGCTTCGATCCATCGACCGTGTGGCGACCTCTAACCGAATGCGCTGCATCCGCCCTCTAGAAGCATAAGGACCTAGTGAAGGAACAGAAAGAGTCCAAAAACTTGTTATCAATTGTATAAGGGGAAGAAGGCTATCAGGCGAAATGCTTAATAGTGGCAAGAAACAACATTCTATGTAGGATAGTGGTAAAGCGTATCAAGGGACAATCTGAGCAATACAATTTTTTAGAAGAAAAAAGTCACAAATAGTATCGATCATTGTGACACCGAATTTATCAGCAAATAAGTGAAATAATTAGTGGAAAGCCCATTTATCGAAGTTGATGGTCTTGCATGTTCCAATACAACAGAACAAGTTAATTCGTATCATAAACATGTCTTCAAGAACACACAGTTGAAACCATCTCAAAAGCTTTCGCTGGGTTATAAAAGGGATGAAGTGTGGAGCAGACTGCAGACTCGAACAGATAAAAGAAATCGAATACCGGCAGGGGGAGTAGACGAAACAGGCAAAGAACACTAGCTTAAATCATGAATATTTCACGTTCAACATGTTAGAGGACCAAAGAACAAGTGATACGCAGAGAGCCATCATAACCATTTGAGATGCAAGCAACTTCACGGGTAAAAACCAAACTTTGAGAAGGTAAAGATAAGATAAGGAACTAGTAAAAAAAATAAAATGTAATGTCATCCAAGTTATATGGGTCCACTGCAAAAATAACTCTTGATAACAACACCAGAAAGTGTTGAGGAAGAGTACTACATGAAAACAATTCGAAGTCAGTTTGAACAGAATTTACCCAGTTAAAGAAATACTTCCATTTGATTTAACTCCGTCAAGAATAGGTGAACTTACGACCATACAGTACCGCCTCTCCACTATTTGTATGTGTGTGCGTAAACGTCGAGTTAGTATGAGCTAGTTATGAGTGCAGCTAGTAAGGTTCAGGCTTCTAATTTCGTCCGCTCAACGCAAAATTTACACATCTAGTTCTGCTTTGACAACCATTCACGGAACTTTCCACTAATTGTATGAAAGCTAGATTTGGAATCATCACATCAAACTATCTCAATCTTAAAAGTGAAAGTCTCGTCAACAATCCCGTTTTCTGCTGGTAAACAGTCGATTCGTAATAAACTACGATACGTAATAGCAATCTGTATCGGAGTGTTGCGTTGTTTGTTCATTCGATTGATTTAAAATTGGAGAGTGCACGAAGATCGGAGTAGAATACGAGATAGAATGCCTGACATCTATATTGGAGAAACTGGAAGGATGCTAAGCTTGGGTCTTAAAGAGCATTTGGCTGCTAAAAGGCGTGGAAAAACGATGGCACCATTAAGGCGCCACGAGAATGAGAAACAAGATAGGAATGAGTTTAAAATAAAATGTACGATATCAGCACGAGGAAGAAATATCTGCTACGAAGGCATTGGAATCATTATGGATTTCCATCAGAAATGAGTGAGGAATCCATCCATGAGTAACAGAGATGGGTGCTTATCAATTATCAATGGCTTTATGCCGTTTGTAACACTTTGGGCTATAAGATTCCCCCACATGCAGTTCCTTAACCACAGTAATTAACAAAGTAACCAGGACGCCAGTAATTAAGGATAATGCAGAGCGTAAGGGAGACTTACTCGCCTTGAATGATAATCTAAAAGACCGCGGTGGTTTACCAGCCCAAATCGTCGGCGAGACTGGTTAGTTTGTTTTTCTGTTCGGAGTTCTTACGTAGCGTACTTGGAATGATATCGAGGCTTGGCAAGTGGAAGAATATGATGCGATATGCATAGCATCAAAGACCTCCAACCATTTTCAGGTCGAAGTTGTCGAAATGTCAGGGCCAATAATAAAGCTCCACCAAAACCTCATTGGGATAACAAGAAAACATGAATACAGTCTCGTTAACGTTTCAGCACTCATTCACTTCACGTTGAAGTAATCAAAAATGATCTCATAGAGTAAAATGTAGTTAGAGTTGGGTCCTTTGAACTGAAAAATGGTTTCTCATTTGAGAAAGTGATGGTTCCTCAATCCAAATGTCATCACTGAGAGTGAATACCTGAGTCAGAGCCCTACAACCTAAGCGGGTATGGCTCAGTCGAGTAGAAGTCCGTTGTAGCCGCACGGTCGATTATTCGAAACAGCTGTAGTATCAACCAAGCCTTTCATCCTCCTGAGGTCGATAAACTGGTCCCAGACTGTTTGGGAGCATAAAAACACTGACTTGATTATCGGCTGGCCCCCGCAAGTCATTGTATAGGCCAAAACCTCAACGATTACGAATTGCAGTAAAACGTGTTGGCGCATCCCGAGTGGATTGATACGCCAGTGAAGTTATCCTTTACCTTTTCATTTCCACAGACTGCATCTTCGATGCGTATTTATGTAACATCCAAATGTGAAAGGTTTCTGTTGATAAGTCACGCAGTTTGTATCTACACCCTTTTTAATGTTGTTTTGTCTCAGCAAAGGGAAATTTCCTTTATTTCAGCAACATCATCACACATCAACACCTGGTAAATGAATAATTCCTTCATCTGTAACGCTAACCCAAAATTAGAATTTTGGTTCATTCCTATATATTACTGTGTGTCAAAATTCCAAAAAGAGAAGAAGAGGGGTGTGTAAATTGTGTGCCTTTTAGCAGTAGTACCGCGCAATTAATCCATGTAAATTTGGTAAGTTGTGAAAAAAAAACGTTTTGTACAGTCTTATAGCGATGTTCACTGCAGATGTTGCGTTTGCACCCCTATGTACTCTTCCACATATCTATCTCCCTGCACGTTTCCTTCATCAGGTTGGTCAGATCCCTCCTTTAGAAATTGGAAACACGCATGCGAACGGCTGCTTGAACACTAGCGAGCAGTTTACATGGTCTGACGCGGAACAATATCTTTATCAGTACGGCGATATCGTTCACGTCATTCCATGTTAACATGTTGTTCTAAGATAACTCGGGAAAAAACAGGAGGAAAACCCATAATTCGAGTTATTCTTTCAAAATCTGTTCCGTATTGTATTGGTATGGAAGGAGTGTTTGCAGTTGAAGTTTGGATTTTCTCCAAATGTACAACTAACGCATTTATAAAGAAAACTATGAAATCTCTCGTCTAAATTTATGAAAAAAAAAAGAGAAGGAAACGTTGTTAGAAAAGCACAATTATCATTTTACAGAAAATGTCACTACTATTAATTTTTATTGATCAGCAAAGGTGAGCAAAACAAACCACAAAAAGTCTGAATTTTGTAGTACTATAAAATTGAATTTTGAAAAGTTGTCATCGTCTGGAATGTACTAAAATTTTAATGAAGCACTCTCTAAAATAGAAGCAAAATAAGCATAACAACATTCGTACCTTCGTTTCTTCCTTTGTCCTGCACCATGTAACCCAAACCAGAGCTGAAATCCTATCAACTAATCTCAAAATGTAATTCAAAACAATACCAAAGAACATAAAACACAAAAAAGAGTGTATTTTACCCAGCTCTAACCATATCATCGATTTCACCATAATCAGAAAGTTCTTCATCGTGCTTCCTCTTCACTTGCCTTAAAAGCCTAAAAGTCTTGATCTAGACTGGTATATTAGATCAGATTCAAAACATCCTATCAACAGCCAAGAAACTATGAAAGTACAAACTGGGCACGTTCGTCTAAATAAGGGTCGATCCATGCCATTTGAGGAAAAAGATCCCAAGTGCTGTCGTCATGAACTCCGTTGTCCCGTTGCATACGGAGCCTTCTTTTTTCACGGACGTAGCGATCGCGAATTTTTTTCCATTGCTTATAGATCGAATTTACGTCACCTTAAAAAGTGAAAATATTTAGGAAAATTAAAACATGCAAAAAGTGTCCAAAAAGTGCAATCACTGGCAATCGAGAATCAAAAACGTTTAAACTACAGAGGTAAAGGATTAGTGAAGAGGATATATTTGGTTTGCAATATAGATACGAGATAATGTCCTCATAGTGATAAAAAATATTTCAAATGAGGAGATGTACAAGAACATCACGTCAATGATAGATCAAGAAAAAGATTTTTTCCTGACCTATCATTGACATTCTGGTGAGTTCCAAGACCTGGTGAAAAAAGCACTTTCAACTGGTCTTGGAACTCCTACAAAACCTAGGCATTCAGGCCCTTGATATTTGAGCGAAACTACTAAAAATGATATGGAAGCGATCACGAGACTTTTTTTTAACACTCACTATCACCTTACAGGAATTGACCAACAATGAAAGTATGAGCTCACAATATATGTACACAATATGTAACTAACAACACAATATGTAACTTTCTAATGAATTTTGCTTTCTAATTTTTGATAGCAGCAATTAGAAATGACGCAACGATGCCGTTTGAGAAAGGAGTGCTGTCTTCTGAAGAAGTAAGTGATCACCTGGATAGTTCAAATGCGCGATGACACTATTCCATGCTTGGCTACGACATTCAGAATGCCTATACTTGGGATCGCGTATATCGAACAAGCAGGGATGAGAACGAACTTCTTCAATCAGATTAGTGCCAAAAGAAGGATCGGTGACCGTAACTTGCTGGAAATATTTGAAAAAAAGATGCATAACCTTACTTGACAAACCCCACAGAAAAAGACGCAAAAAACGTAGTCATTTACCACATCAGGATGCTCCTTTCTTGCAGGAGACTCGACCGATTGCCTATCAATCATATGAGGATCTAAGAATGATAAATGCTTGTAGTACTGCCAAGTTGATTGATCACCTTGATATTTTACTTTCCTCTTCTCTTTTCCGTACCTAAACACTAACAACATTACGCTGGGTAGAGCTATCATAATGAATAGACTTGTTTTAACGTTTACTGCGCTCAAATCACAGTAAATTATAAGGAAAACAATGCAACGATGATCGGCAGAACTGGATCCTACTTGTCTCGCAACTGTTTCCACCTTGCATATAACGTTCTTGAGTCACCATCAAAACCTAGAATTTGGACGAGACGATTCCATACCTGAATTGAAAAGAACTGAACTTTGCCTAAATTGGTAGGTAAATGAAAAGAACCTTAGCCGATCAAGGACAAAAAATAAAACAATACCTTTATTTTGTAATCCGTGCTTCTGTATTGACGATCAGTAGAGTCGTACAAGCATCGACTATGCTTAACTGCCTCAATGAGGCGCATATTGAAGCTGGGTTCAGCAATATCATCAGTAAGCCGATACGCTGACGTGCTACTAAACATACATAATCAACTCCCAATGCCCAAAGTCGGCGCATGACCAATATGTAGAGAAATAATCGAAATGAAAAGTAGAATACGGTAACACTCACATCATAGCAATGGAAATAGTTGACCAATCTTTGTCTGAAAGTACAACAATTCCAAAATATCCCTATCTAGTAAATAGGTACACGAATGCAACACAAAATATTTCTAAACAAAATGGTTTGAGAAGAACGCCGTTAAAGGGTCGTAATGGCGGTGTAGCTCAAATAACGATTAGAGCACGGGAAGAAGCACAATTTTTTTTTCTGAATTGGATACTTTCAGTACAATTGGCGCAAGAAGTGAGTTTGAACCGAGCACCATTTTTGTGTGTCACTTTCATGGTCTTCTTCCTTGCCCCTTTGGCTGGAGGGAACAGTATTTGGAGGTTAAGACATTGGGAACGACCTGCTATCGGCAAGAAATGTATTCATCGTTTTGCCCAGGCTTCACGAAGTGCGAGGCAATGGATCTGCAGGATGTCATGTGCATGACTTCTTCTTCGTAATTCCTGTGGCGTATCCTTATCTCCTGAAGCAATACTACTTTGTGGGTGCAGTTAAAAGTACAGTCGAGTTAAAAAGACGTGGAACTCGGTGTGGTTGGGTAGACGGCTGCACCCAAAGAGCCGTGGAGGGAGCTAACGGTTGTGGTCGAAGGAACATCGCGAATTGCACTGATGAGTAGTGCTATCAAGGGTCCCCAATGGGACCCTTACCGCTGCACTCCGCTGCATCGCTTCGTGCGCAGCCGCCTACGCAACTGTTCGAGCTTCTGCTCCCGCTGGCATGGGTATAGCACTCTCAAAAAGCTGTCTGTCCTTTATTTATAGTACCTACGTGGAACCTATGATTGTCAAGAATGCCGCGGATTAGCTAAGATCGCGCGAGTGACAACAGTTTACTCCTGTGCTGCTTCTATAGTACTAAGTATGAGTTCAAGAGTGGGCAACTAGGCACGGAGGACGAGATCGTCGACTATCGAAAGATTGGGATCTATGATAAGGTGTTAGTTGCGGCAACATTCAAGTTCCACACCCCTTGATTCACAGTGAACTGGATTTTTTTGCAGAACTTCAAGAAAATCCAATGTGCAAAGATGTGCAGTACTGCTTCCATCAAGGTTACTAGAAAACTAATGGATTTTGAGATAACGAGTATCTCCTACAAATGCTAGTTTTGGTGGGATTTTCAATAATGCAACGAGTGTAAGTACGAGAATAGTAGGTTACGTAGTCATTAGGGATTCCAAAATCCGTCAAGACCATCATCGTTGCATGGTTCAGAGCTTTCCAGAGCGTGAGGATCTCAAGGCACGAGAATCAGAACGATCGAGTTCACCTGCAGCCTTTACCTGCACCTAAGTCTCTACAAAATCCATGATGATACGCTTCGACCTCGCGCCTGTGTGATCGAGTCCATAGTCTCGCCCAAGCCATCAACTCATAGAGAATAGGTAGAAGTTTTCGTCTAGAACTCAATTATGTTGGCGCGATAATCCATGCTCTTGTATTTCATGGTTTTGTACCTGAAATAAAACGTATTTGCTCTGTGTTACTGTATTCTGAGTTGGAATCCATACTTACTTAAAGTAGCAGTTAGTGGTCCTAGTATTTCGATTCCAACAGCGAGGCACCGAGCCTAATTCTCACTGTGAAATTGAACCGAAACTGTAGAAGAGAACAGTCCAGTTGTGGGCGAGTGTGGCGCAGTGATAAGAGTTTCCGCAGCATCTCTTCAAATCGCATACCGCTGCGCTGCCGATGGTCCGAAAGGCCAACCAAAACTTTATTTATTTCTCACATGTTCTTAGTATCACATGAAAACACACAATGAGACGTTGGACGTTGTTAGTCGTGCAGTTCGTCGCGGACAAAAAAGATAAAATATGAATGGGAAAATTTCTCTCGATGGCTGTTTCAACGCTTTGGAAATTTTTCCTTCATATGTAGGTGCTAGCCTGAAGGGAAGAAATGAGAGCATAAGAAACTTGTCACTTCGCCAAAGACAGTTCCAAAACTCAAAGAAAAAATAAACACTCCTGCGCTGCGGTGATGCCGGTTGTCTCCTGTAGTGTGCGGATTCATCTGATCACTTCACGGAAAAATCTATTTCCTTTTGCTGTGATAAGGTTAACTCATTCATCCATGTGGACGTAGGCATATTCGTATATAAATATGGATGTGCGTGCGTACCTAAAGATTGTATGCTGCACGTACGTAGGACTTCCATAATTCTGCAGGATTCGGTAGATGCCGTTTTGCCTTTTAAATTAGAAAGGCCATAAAGCGCTGCAGAAAGATTCTGTAGTCAGGTGTCTCCTGCTAATATTAATGTTTTTTCTTCATTTCGCGAGGAGAAAAAAAAAGCTTACACGAGGCAACGGTCCGTCCGGTATACCCCTCCCTCCAGCAGTGACCTCTGTCAGAAAAAAATTTTGGCAACGATGTGACTGTTTTACTTTTACTCAACAAAAGGTGTTTTTACGTTTGATTTAAATGTAGTTTCTTACAATAGTTATTTCTATAAATGATCTAACTCACTGAGGTAGACTTGAGAACTCTTTCGCCCTTTCGTCCTGTTATAGAGCCCTGATTCCCGACCGAAATTCTTCAGATGTTTACTTGGTACCTTCAGGTAAACACTTCAAGTCTTTACACAACGTCTTAACCTTCTCCTTCCTCTTCCTCGTTAAATAATGTTGGAGGCACTGTGAGTTCGTTCCCGGCCGTGATTCTTTATCCGCCACCTACATACACGTCATGTAGCCAGACAGACAGCAGCCTGCTGGAATTCTTTTTGTGAAAGATATTTGTTGAACTTCAAAAGTAGAGGTGTACATACTTGCAGTAATAAGATATCTATTTCGAGTTCCTAGAAAGAGACTCGTTTTGAGACGTTCCAGCTTCAACTTTTGTGAGTGGGACAAATGTGGCTACCGACCAAAGAGTTAGCAGTTGTTGTCTATACTTTGGAGAAGTACAAAATGAAAGCCCTACATACATATTCAGCGACCCCTCGTAGGATTATCAAAAGGGTGAAGCGCCGGCGTTATGTCATGAACCTAGCACAATAATCAAGATGTGGGTAAGAACATACACAAATGTGCAGCAGTTATTGGACAATGAAATTTAATTTACGAGCGCTGTAACTTATGTAACTTTCAGTGCTTTGACATACCTATTCAGAGGACGAGATAGTGCTTTTAGGTGCTCGTTTTCCTAAGATCGTATCCTTCCTGCAGGTTCAAGAAGATAATAATGGTTGTCGTAGGGACAACACTCAAAGGATACGATCCATTTGAAAAGTAGTTAGTTCTGATAGCGTTCTAGAAAATAGAAACGCCAAAACGACATGAAGCACGGTACGCTTGCGTGAGCGGTTGCGCTCGAAGCGGTGCAAGAAGGGACCCTCGCTGGCAGTAGTTCGTGGAGGTCTCACCTAGATTCCAACCGCTATCTCCTTCGAGCGCAGCCGCTTACGCAACTGCCCCGTGCTTTATGTCGTTTTGACCCTATTATAGTTGCTCCGAAAAACGAGGAAAAAACATTCTGAACAAATAAACATCCGAAGTCCCAACATCTCCGTTGAAATGTTGTCTTACAAGCTCTCTTGGCACGCCGTCCAGCAATATCATGTCCGTTTCCATTCCTGACTGTCATTACGGACGTGTTCGGTGAGGTATCTATCAGCATCGTCTCAAACGTTGGGGTGCTTTTATGACCACCCTTATCATGTCGGAAGCTAGACCAAATGGGTGCAGCGCTCATTCTTTTTCTTCCAATCGCATAAATTTATGTTTTACAACCTAAGAGTTTACAGATCTCTTCTCCTCCAATTTCTTGCAACAGTTTCACTCGTGAAAAGCGAGGAAGGCGCCACGCATTTCTATGGCTGTCGTCACCTTACAGTTGTGCACCTTCTGTGCAGTTATTCTCATTATGCGTGTTTTTTTTCTCAGGGGAGAAGGTAGTTAAACGGCTTTTAAATCTTTAGAGAGAATGTTAACCAGCGTAACAATTGCAACGAAGAGGACAAGATTTACTTCATAAGAGTTGGTCAGTGTGCCAATGCTCCTATCGCTCATTTCGAGTTGGTCGTCACTGTTGATATTCATTCGTTGAGAATAACAGTGGCCAGTGCAGCCCGACTACATGACTAATTGATCAAATACACATCTGTTGAGTCCAACCTTCGGGTATCGGAGGCGCTTTGTTCGATCCAAAACACAATATTTAGGAACTCAACTTAAGATGTTCTCACATGGTTTTGAACATAACACGAAATTCTGGGTGCATCAAAGTGTTGATCTGTCATGAATGGGTTCGTATCGAGTTGTAGCAACATTGTACCCTACTTACTCGCAAAATCGATTTTGTTTTTATTTCAACATGATAGACAATGATTAAACCGTGTACTCAGACCTGGTTAAAAAGCACAGGTGGGAATTTACAAGTTCCCTGGAAAGGGATCCTTGCGCTACCTGCGCAAAAACCTTTACTGCAACATTCCCCACATATGTTCCACTGTACTCCTTTGTTTCGAAGATGTCATAAGACAGATTAAAACCACATTAATGTGATCAACCTTACTGCTAAGGAATAGAGCCGATGACCGGAGCAGAAACGATCCTACTTCTGCCATTTTCATCGATCACCAATCGTTGGTTCAATCCCAAGAGATCTCTCAACTTCAGCATCGATATCGAATTTTCTGAATTTTGTTGAAAATTCATATTGTTGGGATCTCTTTCGTCTCCTTCTTCTGGGATTTCTGGTGTTCTCCTATTTGCATTTGCTTTTTTTCTTTGACAAATCCTTTTACAGGAGTACCAGAGTATAAGAAGGATTTTATAATCACGACAGCAATAATAAAGTAATATTACACCACTTTATTGTTTCTAAATCACCCGCAGTTCTTTATGTGCACTCTATCTTGTTACATTAAATGTTCATACTGTCTTGTTGTCGAATACTTGCTTTGGAGGATGCTGCGCAACAATTCCCATCGATTTCTGCTTTTGCTCTCGCTTCAGTCCTAAACTGTGCCCACTCAAGTGCTCCCAACCATCAATGAATCAACGATTCTTTTCTCTGTCAAACATGATTACTCCAGTACGAGTAGGTCCAAAAATAAATGGCGATTTCAAGGTTGGGCGTCGTCAAAAACAGAAAAGGTTGGGTTCTGTGACGCACAGTAGGGACAGAACGACATGAAGCACGTACGCAATTGCGTACGCGGCTTCTCTCGAGGCGCTTCGGTGGAGCGCAGCTGCCAGGAACGTGGTGAAACTCTTGCTGGCACCATCCATCGCTGCAGTTTGGGACGATCCCACCTCGGTTCCAACTGCTGCCTCCACCGCGCCGTTTCGAGCGCGTACGCAAATGCACCCCAACTGCGCTTCTGATTCATGTCGTTTTGACCCCACCATACTGAGATTTCAACGTGAGAGAAGGCACCAACTAGTCGGCGTTTCTCGAATCACACCATGGGTTCGGGAGAGGCAGACCTTTCTGTAAAGCAACGCAAAGCAGTATCAGATATCGTAAACACTGCCCACGCATCTCTACTACAGAAGACAAGACGTTATGAAGGGGCCCGGCATTCGATAACAGTTCAAACTGTATCTGCAGTTTTGGACTTTCACGGTTTTGGTGCCATCTGAAGGAAGTCTTGAGGGAACTTGTTGCTGATAGCGCTGGAAGATGCAGAAGCAATTTTTGGTACCTCAATGCATCACCACCAACTTCTTTGATGAGAGCGGTACAAACCAACTTTCTAAACTCTGTGAAAAAATCATCTCAGAGTCAGGGACTTGTACTGACAAATTCCAATGTACATCCTTCTTAAACAGGATTTCTTCAGAAAGAAAGGTTCCTACTGCTCACTTCTGAGACGTCTTCGCATAACTGTGATCGCTCGTAATTAGTTCTTGTTAAAACTTTCTATTTCTTAATTTCTGACTGCGTGTTTCTTTAAGTAAGCCGTTTTTGATTCGTTTTTTTAAGCGATGATGGTTCTACTTGATTTGGTGTATTTTGGACTCATCAAAAAACTGAAACAGTTTATCTTTTTCGAACCTTTCTCTCATCATAAGTCCACTATTCTCAACCAAATTCGCGCTGAGTTTTTTTAACAACTTGTCTTCTTAATTCCTATTGATGTCGCTTCGCTTGATCAGTATTCACTAATGCATATGCAAGCAAGCAAATTTAACTTCCCTGAAGTTTGAATACACTGTCAAAAGCATGTGAATAACGTTTTATCAGATTTGCTCTTTAATATAGCACAAGTACCACTGAAGAATCCATCCTTTTCTTGTTTACATTGATCAGTCGACTGCGATCGATTGATCTATACACTGATAGGCGGGCCATCAAAGCACTCTTAACACTTTGAAAGTAAAGTAAGAAAGAGGAAAGCATTGATGAGGCTAGAACCTAGCCTAGCATCACAATGGACTTCTGTGGTTCAACACTATTTATTTTTTTCTGTACATTTGTTGATGAACACGCAAGCAGCGGACATCAATACATTCTTGGGAAATAAGAGTCACTAGCTTGAAAGTGCATAAGCAAATACTAATTTGCGGACACATTCATTTGTATTCACAAATAATGGCACCTTTGTGGCGTTTTTGAATTTTGAACCTAGGAAATCGACTTGAATTCAACGTAATTCTTTCTTCGCGAGAAAAATGGGTTATTTCAATGGAAACAATTTTGTAGAGGCTGCGTAAATCAGTCTGTGAAAACTTTCTTCGAACTTTCTTCTAAATTTGTTGCTTGAAAACTACGACCATCTATCATCCAATGTGAGGCACCTAAATCGTAAAGAAAAGAAAGACGACAAGAACAAAAAAAGTAGAATTGAAGTTGATCGCGCTCTGACTGTGATCTACATCCCTAAGCCCACCTATTCGCGGGAAGGTCCCAACATCGTCAACTTCGTGGCATGCTGTTTTTAATAGAGGATTAGTTCCTCGTCGTGTTCTGTCTGAATTGAAATTTATACGTCTACGTTTTCCAGGATCCTTCGCACTGGTTGTATGGTGCTCAGTAGTTTATTAGAAGAACATTCCAGCAATGACTGACTATCAGGACATGATACATCCCGGCGAAACGAAGGCCATCGATGAGGACTGGGACAATGAGAGCATAAGCTCGACCGAAACGGTGGAGGTGCCCAACTGTTCTGAAAGGTTTTCGTTAATATGAATGGTTCATTAGGACAATTATGAATAAAATAAAAGTTCTCAGGGTTTCCGAAGTGCGGGTGTTTCAGACTTCGTGGCTTTTTCGTACGTTTACTTCTTTCCTTTCTTGTTATTGGAGCATGCGCTGGAGCTTTGATATGGTCGTTTGTCAACGGTGTGTTTGTTCATTTTTTACGTGAGAGTTACATGTATAACAATGTACTGCACCCAACGAAACCATCTGATCCTTTCTGCAGATCTTCCTCGATCTCATCGGTACTATTGCAGTTCTCATTAGTTATTCCTTATATTTCTGGTGTGATTGTTGCAGGAAAAACTGAGTTATTGGGAGTTTGAAAGTCCAAAACATTTACATCATTTTCGAAAAACCTATTTTAGTTCTGTATTATATTTTATTATGAGTTGTAGTAAGGTGTCTGAGAGTTTTTTTTTTAGGTGAGGCAGGGATCAACACAAATATCCACGAAAGAAACGCATCAGCGAATTTTTCCATTTTCGTTGACGAATATACAGTGAAAGAGGGGATTTATTCAGTTACATTTCGTACTCCAGACTCTACCAAAGGCGGTTTGGAGGTATAAACATGCAGTGATTTCGTCTTTTTTTAAATTAAGTGTCTGCGACCGGAAAGAGCGCTATTGGAAGGATCCGAGAGCAGCTATTGAAGTGCAAAAATTAGTGTCCTCCCTGCAATAGAACATTGCAAAAGCGACAATTGGGCAACGGTCTGTCACAGTCATCTATTCGTAGCTTCTCTTGAAATGTAAATCTCGGAGCATGTTATGTATATATAATTAGGCTACAATCTTAGAGATCTATAAAGAAAAAACTGGCTAATTGTAGAGAACGAAGTAGGAAGTTAGCAAATATCTGCCAAAACACAATACTTGCAGCATAGCCTAATATGACGAGAAGTCACAGTTGGAGAAGTGTTAAGTGACAAAAACTTGCACATTCCATCAAAACATCAAAAAGTAGTTGAATTCAGGCAAGGTAAAAGCGTTGACTTATTACGTTTCCTTACTTTTGCGATTTTGATTGTTGTGCAAGAATGCGCGTCGTATTTATGTTTTCTTGTTATGCCAACGAGGTTTGGGTGAAACATTTCCGTTGTCCTGACACCAAGGTGAATGAGATAGATAGAAAGACAACTGACGTTTGACTTTCTATCTATCTCTTTCGCCTTGGTGACAATCTTCAAGAAGGCGGTGGTTCACCAGCCCCGCTAGTCGGTGAGACTGGTCAGTTTGTTTTCCTTTTGAAGTCTTGCGTGGTGTGCTTAGAACAATATCGAGGTTTGGCGAAAAGAGAGGAGTTTGAAGGATGGGATATGCATGGCATCAAAGACCTCGAACCATTTTCAGGCCTTCTATAGGGACGAGTTCGTCGAGACGTCAGACCAATAAAAATGTTCCACCTAAACCTCGTTGGCATAACAAGAAAACATAAATACACTTCCAAATGCCGAGGCTTCAAGAAGAGAAGACTTGGAGAATGTGCGTCGTCTTTACCTTGAACTTTTATTGCAAGAAAACGGGTTACCAAAACAAGCAATAAAGTCGTAAATAATCGTGACAAAATGTAGACTTCTTTTCGAAATTTTTATTGCATATGGATAGACGGACTTTGTTGGTAGAGTAAAAATGCCGAGGCTTTGGAAAGCCCACTGTTCATCCTTTTTCCTTTTATTTTTTTCTCCTTTGCACAGTCATTCCTCTGCTAAATGCAGTTGTAATTCGATGAACCTTTGGAACACATAAATTACTTCAAATTAAAGCCGTTTTTCAAAATCTTTCAATGTTCTTGCATAGGGTTGCAGTTACTTTCACCATCGCAGTACTTCTACTAAACGCGATTTTTTTTTCAAAATTGCCAACATATCAAACAAGAAACTCTCTTATAGCCGGTTATTGCAGACTCCAAAAGTGTTTCCCTCTTTCTGGTATCAGGACAACAAGAATCAGCGACTTGTACATCAGGTATAAACAGCGTTTATTACCTTAAAATAAACTGGATCCTTTGCCTTTGATGTTTGTCTCGTAAGAGTGCGATCTGTTAGGATTTGCTTGAGAGAGTGTGACTGAAAATCTTACATCAAAAAATAAAGCACCAGTTATTCATTATTCGCCGCCAAAAAAAACAGTAGCCGCTCTTTTTTTTCACGCTACGTAGACTAGGAATTCCACGACAACGATCGACCTCTAGATAATATACGAGAAAGCTTAAGAGAACTTCAGTACAAGCGTCTTGCTATCATGATATATAATAACGAGCTTAGTCCATGTGTGTGTGTGTGTGTGTGTGTGTGTGTGTGTGTGTGTGTGTGTGTGTGTGTGTGTGTGTGTGTGTGTGTGTGTGTGTGTGTGTGTGTGTGTGTGTGTTTGTGTGGGTGTGTGTGGGTGTGTGTGTTTGTCTGTGTGTCACGAAATTCGAAAATGATGGTGCGACGGGTCCACCGGCGCCAGATACCTATAGAAGGGGATGCGACGGATTCACCGCGGAACCTATAGAAGGGGGGGGGGGGATTGGCCAGCCAGATACCTATAGAAGGGTTGCGACGGATCCACCGGCGTCGGATTGGTGTGCCACCTTTATCCAGTATTCCGATATCAAAAAGAGGTGCGACGGGCCCACCGGCGTCAGATACCTATAGAAGGGGGTACGATGGGTCCACCGACGCCAGATACCTATAGAAGGGGTGCGACGGGTCCACTGGCGGCAGATTGGTGCGCCGGCGCCAGATACCTATGGAAGGGAGTGCGACGGGTCCAACGGCGTCGGATTGGTGCGCCGGCGCCAGATAGCTATAATATAGGGTGCCACGGGTCCACCGGCGTCGGCTTGGTCCGCAATAACTTAGTGTGCATGACGCAAAAGATAAATGGTTGGAGCCTTTCCATAACCCTGACCACTGGGCGCTTTGCTCTTCACCTTTATGACTCCTCCGCGTGCCTATTTCCTTCTTCGTTCGCCTCAAGTTGGTAGCACGCCGTTCTCAGAAAGTGGAAATACGCATGCAAACGGATGCTTAAATAGTAGCAAGATGTTTATGTGATCTGACGTGGAACGTTATCTTTATCGGTAGGATGATGTCTTTCACGTCATTTTATGGTAAAACATCATTCTGTGATAACTTTTAGGAGAAATCAGGAGGAACACCCATACTTCGAGTAATGCTTTCAAACTGTATCTATATTATTCTGGCATTGAGGGAGTGTTTGTAACTGATGGTCGAATATTCTCCAAATCCAAAACTCCATAATCTTTCGCCTTAATTTACAATATAAAGAAGAGAAGGAAAGCATTGTTAAGAAATACAAATCTAATTTTATGGAAAACACCACTACTATTAACTTGCATTGATCAGTCAAGGGGAGCGACTTCCCTCTACGAAAGATGGGCTAGAGGTGTAGATCACGACTATGAACGCGATAACGCTCAATTTCTCCTGCCTTGAAGAACGATGTATTCAGTTTTTCCCACGAGGCAACTAGTAAAGTGCCACATTTGCGAGCACAAGTGTACATACGTGTCGCGGCTGCCGGCAAACGGTCAATCAGTCGGCTGCTGACGATGAAAGAAAAACGTGGAGTCAGTCTTTTGATGAAATTTCACAGAATCACTTCTTTCATCTGTGGTCGATTTTGTGGTGTCTGTCACACTTTTGAATATTGTCACTTCCTTTTCGGTTCCTGAAGCCTTTGGCTATAAATCTAGATAGATGTTGGTTTCTGGGATTGATTTCCACGAATAAACGTGGGCAACACTTACCTTTTGCTTAGTGCAGATTTTCCTTTTCCAGATAGACGTGAACACTATAATATATGCTTACAGTAACTTCTCATTCTGGGTCAGATACAACAATGGAGTGATTTCCGTTAGTAGCTCGTTCTTTTTTGTCACATCGCATCTAGTGTCTGATTCCAATGTTCCAGCGTTGCGATTTCGATGCGTCCACAAATTACTTGAGCTATATCAACCGACTAGGGCTGATACGCTTGCAGCGGCAGCACTCTGCCATTGTAAGTTCTTCTTTGCTGCCTTTAATCTCGGCAGACATAGAAATATAATCAGGAACAAACCTATCATCACAAGGAAGTCTTTGTTTACGATGGCGATCCAGACAGTGTGCTTTTGCAAGGCTCATCTCAGACTGCGTTCCTCGTCACTGCCTACGCAGATGCTCAGACTGGTTTGTTTCAGTTTTGTCATAGCAAGGTATTAGCTAAAGAAATTTTGACAGTTAGGATTGCGAATGCCTTTCTGAATGAACCTAATTCATTTTCTGACGTTCATTTAGGAGATATTGTTGTGAACGCTTCGCCCAACGAAAGATGGTAGAATTTGAAAGAAAATAGATTTAGCAAGAAAGAGTAAAGTTCGAGATTTCTTTGTTGGTGTCCGCCAGAAGAATTGTATTCCTGCCAGTTCTGAAGTGTTCTTTCTGAAAGGACTGATTCATATTTGCAAAAAAAAAACGATAGCAGAAGAAAGCAAAAAAGAGCAGAAAATGGCAAAATTCTTCTCCAGGATAAGGCACGTCGCACTTCTTCATCTCGCCTCTGATCTCGCACATTCCAAAATTTTCCCAATTACAGGCTGAGCCCCATGCATAATGTAATTCATTTGCACACATTATTCTGCATGCATCATTCACCACAGATTTCTAGACAGCACAGCAGCATTTCTAGACGAATCAACCGTCCGCTACCCCAAAAAGAGAAGACGAGGAGGGGAGGGGTTGAAATGTGTGATCTCTCCAAAGGTAGTGCATCACGAACTTGACGCAATGCGGAAATCGCAGGGAACTCGTAATTTGGGTTACAGATTACGGAACCCAGGGTGGCTCCGCTTAACTTCCCTTAATCGTCGTAAAAAAAAACGGCGTGAAAGATAGAATGCGCTAACGCTGTGCACCCGCATCCAAGTGCAAGCGGGTGAAAATCAGAGATGATTTTTCACCAGCCTATCCAAATGAAACCAATGAATAGAGTGTTCTAACGCACCTCGCAAGGACATACTCCGTTCCCGTCGTTTTTCTAGGCTTGCAATTCCAAAATCAGAACAACAGCTGTTCAGTTTTTTGACGGTGTTTTAATTTTGGCAGTCCGGCACGTCACTAAAACAGATTCACATCCTACACCAACGAAGTGAAATTGCTTCTCTCCGCGTCGAATCAGGAAGAGAAAACGATTTTGTGCTTGTCTCTTGTACCTTGTTGTTTCTTAACTCTGTAACAATCATTAATAGCCAATTTGAATTAGTACTATTATTGGGACAGATAGAAATCATTTGAGAAGGCTAGATATGTTCCATCTCTTATAAATGAGGTTCCTTCCTTGGAATAGCAGTACAACATTGAGTTTTAATTTATCCCTCTTTTCTAGCAACGACTCGCTCATCTTTCAGGTGCGCTACTTGGTTGGGACACTTTCTTCTCGTCGAGCTCTTCTACAGATTTGTGCCAGTTATCATATTGGTATGACAGTATGATTCCATCTTCTCCTAACTCGACTTGGTTCGATCCACCATCACAATGTGAACCATCTGGGATTCGTTCAAATAGAGTGCCCATTTAACCTAAGAAGAACGAAGTTTCCCGGATCAAACAACATGCACAAGTGTCTTCCATCATGTTTGGTTGTTCATGCCTAATAAATAATGTGCCTTAAATATGTTACATAGGTTGCATAGTATAGACACTAGTACTGAGAAAAGTCTTCTGGTTCTGAAGAAACATCTGTGTTTTCTTGGATCACTCTGGGAATGGAAGCACAATTTTCTAATTGAAACAGGTGCACAATCATCTCTCTCATTATTTATATGAAAAGAAGTAGAAACGGAACAAGAAGGACACCGAAAAACCTGTGAAGCGTATAAGACTAATCTTGATTGTCTCAGTGTGAAGAGCTTTAATCGCTATTTATCTACAGCGCAAACCAGGATGGAAGTTTTGCTTGGACTAAGGGAACGCCAGATCCTGTCCACTCGTATTAAATTCATTCGGAATCTTGTGAATGCTTTGCGAATTATTCTGAGCATCGCCAGCGTCTACCGTGAATTTTTCGCTGTTGCGACATATTCATTCACTAAAGGATCAAATGACAACTAGCAGGTGATCATTCAATGGTCGCCGAAAAGTTCGACTTTCAATACATTAATACATTAATTTTTAATAAGCTGTGGAGGAGGTTGTTAAATAATTTTATTGACTAACGTTTCGGCGAAATCGCCTTCTTCACAGCCTGAAATGGTCAACTCAATTTACAATCTAAACGATCAAATCTCTCCACAACTAAACAGACAAACTCTAAGCCTACTTTTTCAACCACTGATGTAGCGGCTCCTCACCCTGGATCGGACACGTCTAGCAAGAGTCGCTGACTGATTGATCACAAGCTCGAATGGTTCGAATGTCCCATTCGGATCAGAAAAGCCATCTGAGTCAGCGGTGGTTCAGTTGTTCGTTAGATGCCACGTGAATAAGCCTCAAACTTGGGTAATTAAACCTTTATTTATCACGTACAATATACACGAATATCCGAGGCATGTTATGTTATTATATAAGGCACGGTACATGACAAATGCAAAGTAATAGGCGTGATATAATAATACACACACAGAAATGCATAAACAGAAATGCAAGCATCATAAAAAGGGAGGCAAAAATATGTTAGCACACTTGGGTTCACAAGAAGGGAGGCAAGAGTAAAGGAGATGCTTTAGACGAATGCTCGACTATGCTATGAGCAGTAAACACTCTTGGACCGTTTATATACGGTCCAAGTTCTTTGTCTGCTGTCGGCACAGTGTTGCTCTCGCAATCTGATTGTGCTCGAGTAGTTTTTGCACACCAGATGCGCCAGCTGCGCGAGAGTGCAACTCTCATTCATTGCCTGTTATTCAAATGCTCTTTGTTTGAGCATACCCACCGAGCGTAAACATATTTTTCTTACTTCTTCATTTTTATTATCTATGGTCACGTTTGTGACACCATCCGAGGTATGGTGGAAGTTCCCGCGTTATTCGAGAGGCATTCGCCCCTTTACTCCGTTTCACTTAAGGGTTTTTTGCTTGGATCCAACATGCCTTTAGCGATTTTCGAGCCAATGTGTTAGATTATGTTTATGACTATAATTATTTTAGATTATTACGCCAAGATCTGAACTCTGATATTAAAAGTAGCTCTGTCGTCCTTTCATGTTCTATGGGTGCCTAACACGAATATGTTGATTAGTTTCCTCTCTGTTCATCCATTTCAAATAAAGATAGCTGCGATTAACAATATATTCCGCACGGCAAAACTTGCAGTGGGCTTGATGAGAGAGGATAGAATCTTTAATTTTGGCTCGCAAAATTGCTGTTTGTAATGGTTATGAAATCCGAATATTTGAAAGAAGAAGAAACCGAAGTGTATGAGCACCACACTTGGAAACCTCCACCACAGATGAGATACCTTTCTTTTTTCCTTACATCTCCGATGAAACTGAACACTACTATTAGGTGGTGTCTGAGGATATCAGACTTAGATAGCTCCGTTTCGATATCAGCACTACCATTGGGTGGTTTCTCAGGATATCAGACTTAGACGTAGATAGCTCCGTTTCGGTCGTTGAAATACGACCGAACAATTTGAAACGTCATCTAGTTCGGAGTCGTTTGTACGATATCATCTGTACAACACCGAACTGTATTATTTGTCCCACAGGTACACCCCTTGAGATCCGGTGTAATCAACTTGATTTCTCACACGAACTTTGACGACGAGTATGCCGGTGAAACGCCACGACCGCTATGTGTCCGCATCCAAGAGCACGTGAATGGAAAGAATAGGTTACGAGAATGGACATATTTAGGTGCCCTTAGAACACAAAAATATGACGGAGCAGATTTGAAAATCAGGGTCCAAATCTTAGCGCACGAATCTAAAATGTTGGCTCGAAAATCGTTGGATGCATTTCAGATCTAAGCCAAAAACCCGTAAATGAAGGGAGAACCGTTGTCTGTCGATGACGCAGGAACTCGCACCAGATCATCTCGGATGGTTCTTCTGATCCGAATAAGGCATTCGAACCATTCGACCTTGTGATCAATCAGTCAGCGGCTCTAGCTAGACGTCTCCTATCCAGGTTGAGCAGTCAGTTTTTCTATGTCAGTGGTAGAAAAACTAGGTTTAGAGATTGTCTGTGTAGTTGTGGAAAGATTTGGTCGTTTAGATTGTAAACTGAATTGACCATTTCAGGTGAATGCCAGCGGAAGCAACTATCCTCGAGCAACTATCCTCGTTACGCGACGGTTAACTGCCTGCGGAGATAAGTGTATGGGTTGGCCACTATTATGTGACGGAATGACATTTTCCTCATATTGATTTCGTCATGTACACCCCTAAGCACATAACCTACTTGTAAAATGTTTGAGGAAAGCAGTGGATACGGCAACGCTTTGTTTCGTCATTTCTTGTCGAACAAGAAACTTGAGAACACTCGATACCAGAGGGCTGTTCGAGCGAGACACCAAGTTTCGTAAGTTAGGGAACAACGAGACACAGATCGAGACGGTTGGGCAGAACTATGTTCAAAGACGACGCGCCTCATCGAAAATGCGGTTACCGCGTCCGAAGATAATTTGGCGTCCACGACTGAATCCAGTATAAAGATATATCCTTTCTGCCCATTTATTTTTTATATTTATTCTTTTTATTCATTCCTATTAAAAAAAACCGCTCTCGCAAAAATCTCGACATTAGCCACGGCTTTAGCCTATGTTTGGAAAGAGACTGGATGAAGCTAAAGGCAGTAAACAACAAAACTGACGATGTTACGGTTTTTGAAATAAAAGAGAGAGTGCAAGTGCTTATCACTAGTGTGAACGCGATAACGCTCAATCTCCCCTTCCTCCTCTGTAATTGTCTTCAAAAAACAGCATAGAAAACGAGCATGCTCGTTAAAAGCATCAATAAAGCTTTCCTACCTGTTAAGTATACGTGTCAAGTAGAGACCGCAGCCATGTGTATCGTCGCTGTCAAAGAGTGAAAAACTGAGAAACTGCTGACACAATTTTTCGCGTTCGAGTGCAATACTGTCACTGTTGGCCGATCGTCGTAGAAAACGAATCGCGGGCGGTGCGCTAGTAGAAAGGTGTGCGTTATTAGGTACCCATCTGAAACGCAGGATTAGTCTAGCCTTCACTGATCAAAAGAAATTAAAAGAATCGGTGCAGAAGTAATACGCGTTTTTCATTGCCTTATCTCCACGACAAATTTTTCCGGTTACACTCATTTCCAATATTGGAATAGCGGCTATTAGTGCCGAAGTGATTTTGAACGAGAATCAGTATTTGGTCAGTACCAAGACTTAGAAAATAGTATGTCCAGACAGGATTTTCATTGAACTTTTCTCTACGAGTTTATGCAAGGCAGGTCTGCAGCGGAGACAGCTCGAAATAACAACTGTTTGGGGTGAGGGAAGCACTACCGAATCCACGGTACGCCTTTGGTTCAAAAGGTTTCGATGTAGGGATATGAGCTTCGAAGATAAGAAAAGTCGCGGCCGCCCTTCTGAGGTTGATGATTACCTACTGAAAGCAAATCGTTGGAGATGATCCATTTGAAACAACACGAGAGGCGACCCAACAACTAGGCGTCGACCACTCAACAGTCGTCATCACATACACATACACATACACATACACACACACATACACACAAGTAATTAAGTGGATACGGAATTAAAGAGTAGTCTCGCTAAATAAACTGTGTCCTCTGGATGCTTTTAAATCCTTCTAAATCCTCGGACTCTTGCATTTGTAGGGGTCGTTTTGCGTCTCGCTTTCTTTGCGCAGATTTTAGGTGGAGTATTCGTATGCGGGATGGGAGACTATGGAGAGGGGGGGGGGGGGTGATTCCGTCCATTTCTTCTTAATTGCCGCAAAAAACCGCCCGGAAGATGCGGCGCCGCACAAGGCTAGCGCGCTCCAATCGAACTCCCTATACAAAATAGTGCGCCAGAACGCCTGAAGCCGTATCTTCCGGGCTGTTTTTTACGGCAATTAGGAAGAAATCGACGGAATCATCCCCCTCTCCGTAGTCTCCCATCCAGTATACGAATACTCCACCTGAAATCCGTACCACCTCAGATTCGTGGGGTGATGCCTTTAAAACTCATCTGTTTCCATATTTGATTCCATTGAACTAATCTGAGGACTTTTTTTTCCTCCTTGATCTCTACTTAGCGTGCAAGTTGGTCTGCAACAAACAGTGTCTGATGATGGTGCACCTAGACTATCTTCGCCTCATCGTGTGAACTCATCAATGTCTGATACAAATCATATCATAGAATATTGCGAATACATGTTGCTGCAGGAACTGCTAATCATTTCCAATCCTTAGATACAAATGGTAGGATGTCGATCATTTCCAAATTGCTATATCTCAGAGTCGGCTTCCCACTACTATACTTAAGTTCGAGTATTAATTTCGACATAGTGCAGAGTTTGGCGCCACTGTCTTCACTTTGAATGGCGACAGATAAGAATATTCCTAAAGCGGCCAAGTTCGTTCTCGGTGGATCAGCAGGGTAAGCCTATAAAATTCCATTATGTTTAGCGTGTGCTACCTTTACACCCAAAAGTGCAATGTAGACTCTAAAGAACTTTCGTTTCCGGACTTCAACACTGTGAAGTTTTGGCTATATTCGTAGCAATTAGATCACAGATAAGTGAATTGGTTGACCGACTTTGAAAGACTCTAAACCTAAACCTGCCATTCTCAACATTTTATGCGGCCAATATTAAGGCGTAATTCATAGAAAAAAAGCGAAATTTAGTTAAAGGCACCACATCACGAAATTGACTATGTTGGAGTCTTCCAACACAGACAATCCACGAGCGAGTAGTCGAACAACAATAAAGTTTCCCCAGCAGCTTATTCAGCAACTTAAGAATCTGAGCGTGTATAAGTGTTGCGCGTTCTAACGTAGTTTGTGCGAATGAAGGCAGTTTCCGTTTTCCAGAACGAATGTGAGACGTTGAGCATGGGCAAACTCAGACTCGTAATCTGCAACCCGAGGTCTACATTTTCCCACAGTTGCCTCAACATCTTCAATTTCGTAATATGCTGCCCTTAACAATCATGACTACAAAGACTGCTGAAACGGTCAAAATGTCGGGTATCGACCATACAAAGTTCTTGAAGTCACGGTAATTCTGCCGATTGAACATTGTGGAGCGCAATTTCTTAATTTCTCACATATATGGATGCAAACATAGATGAGTAGTAGTAGAATCAGTCTAAAAATTAATCAAGCACCTCCAAATTCTTCTGGACATATCTTCACTCGCGATAATCGATGTATTAAAATTTGATGTTTTAAATAGAGCAAAAGCTGATAATACATTAAAAAAGTATTCAATTCTAAATTCCGATCTATTTTCTCATCATCAGAAGAAACTGTCCCCTTCTTTTTGAACAACTAACAGAGCGTGACAGAACAACATAAAATTATTTGTACATCATCCTACAGGAAAGGTGAAGATCTCACATCAGACTATGTAAACTGGTAGTTGCAATATGGGCGGCCGTGTGTTATCATCTCTGAAAACATGTGAAGCATACACGATAGAAGGAGAGCACAGTGAAGTAAACATAAGAAAGGTTCATTCATAGGAAAGGAATGTTCATTAAGGTTAACACTAAACAGCAGCAGAAAAATCTGATTTCCAACTTCTTACGACCATATCCCTGCCCCGAGATATAGGTGTATCGAGGGTACGAACCTGCTTCTATTGTCCCAGGATCTACTTGTAATACAATTGGATCCCGCACGTCGGTCCGGCAAAAAGCCGTTACTATACTGCAGAATTCATCCTAGGAACATACGACAGTGGAGGGGCTACTGGAGCGGGTTTCTACACGTTAATGTCACGAATATGGCAATGAACATCGACCATCGACATTTTCAAACACCAGACGACCCAGATAGTACCTTCATGGATGAGAGGATGTGAACCTTGCAGCAGCAACCACCTTGAACAACAGCTTTGACTATCTTCGTCGCTATTCTCCAACATCAAGCAAAAAGGAGAGGAACCCACAAAGTTCACAAAATGATCCTCCAGGAACATCAACCGGCTTTTGGGAAGACACCGCAATAATTACCAATTATTCAAGAGATGTGTTTCAACGACAATAGTTGGACTAGAGCTGTGAGCGAGTGGACAACGCCACGATATCAAACGCTCTCCATCGAAAAGTATTGACATTGGCTCGCGACTCAGTTAAGATGAGAACCATGAGGTGGTTAGATTCACCTCTAGACTTTGTGGTATAACGAGCAAGAACTTTTAGACCCTTTCTCCTATTGGTTTTTATGGTTTTTCATTATATTTCCGTATAATGGTGCAAGGATAATAGTGCATGGTAAATAATACAGAGGGAAAAATCTTTTAAAAACTTTCGTACTCTCACAGGACTTGACTAGTTGTTGCACCTATAAGGTGTAGAGCAAAACAAACTTCAGTGGAGCAGTTTATTTTCCTCTCCGGTGATCCACACGCTATTTCGCGGAGTTTAGCCAACTGTCTCCGATAGCGCTAGTCGTAGCTGACTGATTCAACTGACTCGCGCAGAGCCACTACCTGACGGCGCACCCAACTTAGCACTCCTCACTGCTCAGTGTAACTTAGACTTGAAGGCATCATCAACTGTTTCTTACGACTGTTTCTGTTGCAATGCGCAACGCTTGGTCCGCCCGTCCTGCGATTCTTCCGAATGGGTTTTCGATGAGTCGCATGTGAGGGCGCAAGGGTTGGCGCGCTGCAACAGGGGATGTCGTAAGAAACAGCGTTCCGGGGTCGTCCGCTTACACTGAAACGGGGAGAGATGAACGGAATCATCCTTTTCCCACAATCACATGGGTACTGCTCGCCGAAAACCCGTACCATCCCAGATTCGTGGGGTGATGCCTAAAAAGTGGAGCCTAGCCGTTGGCGTAACTATACATACGGCCAGTTGAACTATCTGCTGGAGAGGTTCACTACAAACCCATAAATACCTTCTTCGGAGTCGCGTCCAGCTGGATTTTCCGAAAACAAAATTGATAGTTCACATGGTCATCTAGCCGGTCGAAAAAATCTAACGTAATGTCTTTAACGACATGATAATATTTGGATTTTGAGAAATAGGACTTTTTGCAATCGCTTCACTCTTTCATTTCATCGTTTCACTGTTTTCGGAAAAAAGCAGGAGATAAAAGGTCACAAAAGCGGAGTGAAACTATGAGGTTTCTCTCCAAGCCTATTCGCTAAGATGTCATAGCATGGCACATCTTCATTATGATACAGAAAATTAAGGATGACGGCAGCAGCCATAGTTCAACCCCTCGACCTCCTCAAGAATCGCATGCAACTTTCGGGGAAGAGCGGTTTGTTAGATAGCTTCAAAAGTGTAATAATCAATCAGTAGACTAAGACCTTCAGGCCAGAAGCAATTCAAAACGAGTTTCCACGCTCTGAACCATGTCCTTCGAAACGAAGGCTTTTTTGCACTTTATAATGGGTTGAGTGCAGGTCTCCTCAGACAAGCAACATATACTACAACGAGGCTTGGAATATACACTTGGATGCTTGAAAGTTTCACCAAGTGATTTTTTCGACTTTATTCATTTAGATTACTCCAAAAGGATAGTAAGCGATTTTTTTTAAGGAAAGATAAGCCGCTGTCTTTTCCTGCAAAAGCATCATTGGGAATGGCTGCAGGAGCCTGCGGAGCGTTGGTGGGTACCCCTGCTGATTTAGCCCTGATCCGGATGACAGGTACGTCCTTCCAAGTGGCTTTAGTAGCCGCGCTGTCATAAACGTTTTCTATGAAAGGCGATGGACATTTGCCACCTGAACAGCGCAGAAACTACAAAAATGTCATTGATGCGTTATTTCGCATAGCTAAAGAAGAAGGAATTCTCACGTGGTTCCGAGTAGGTTTTTGAGGCAATAAAACAAGTCTGTTCTTCCCGATACTACTCGCAACATTTTAGGGTTGTGGACCAACAGTCATCCGAGCAATGGTAGTAAACGCAGCACAGCTGGCAACGTACTCCCATGCAAAGCAATTGATTCTTGCAACAAAGAGAGTTAAAGATGGTAATTAAGATCTTTTTGTTATAATAATTCGCAACGAGTTGAGTAATTTCAGGTATTTTCTGTCATTTTCTAGCCTCAATGATTTCGGGTCTGGCAACCACTGTTGCTTCTATGCCAGTTGATATTATAAAGACTAGGTTTGGTTTCGAAAACTTTGCAATATTCGGGAATTTTTATCTTTATGGTTTATAATAGGTCGAATGTGCGGCTATATGACAATGAAATTGTTGTTTATTTCATGCACACTATTGAAAAAGCACATAATTTTATCGGAAACGTGATAACTTTTCCCACCTTTGTTGACTTAACTTTTGTTAACTTGATTTAAGTTGACGAACGTGCTCTATTTACAATAGAATTGTGTAAGAAAATCTCACGGAACACTGGTTCCAAATTGTTTATGTTTCCGCTACCAAACAAATGTAGAACTCTGCCTAGGCCTTTCCGATTGGTTCCGATTTTGATTTAAAAAAAAACTTTCGCGCAGCTATTTCGTACTTGGGTAATGCACATGATGACTATCTGAACATCACATCAATCCACGTGGAGTGAATTCCCTTTTTCTTGGTGGACCACAAGTGAAACCCAAAGTCTAGGACAACATGGCTCTTTCCTTGAGCTTCACCTATGCTGCCCAGATACGCACACAGATACTGACAGTAGATTTCAATGATACTGAAAATTAATTTCGTTGGTTAGCACAAGTAAATCAGGTGCGTGAAAATGAGTCATATTTGCACAATTTTTTCTACTGAAGGGGCCGCGTATACGAGTCTGATTGCTACCTGCACCTGTGGCCCTGTTTTAACTAAACGCAATCAGGCGTTCGAGTGTACGCATTGGGAACGTACGAGCTATATAACCTGCACTGTTATATGGAGAAGGATTCCCATACATTGCAAAAAGGTGCTGTCGCCCAGCACACCGCCAAAGCCCATAACTGAAAGGTCAACTGCCTGAAAGGAGCATGGAATCTTTGGCAACAACCATTCGTTTCGTCACGTTGCAATGCCGAACACTATCGAGTGAACTCCAACAAGCTGCTCTATCCAGAATTCTGCGATATCTCTGTGTGCCTTTTGCTGCACTATAGGAAACAAGCATGAGAGATCGGCATGTCATCAGTATCGAAAATTGCACTATATGCCGCGGCGATGCTGATGAGAACAAAGTAGGTGGCTGCGCGATAGCTGTGAGGGACGATTACAAGATCCTGGTGGAGGAATTTCGCTCAACGTCGTCTAGATGCGCCTTTCTACGACTGCAGGATCGCAGTGGACTCTGGATCGTAAGTGTTCACGCAATTACGGAAACCTCTAAGGAACAGTAAGGACGCCTTCTATGATGAACTTAATGCCTAAAATGGTGTCTAAAATTCTAAGCCAGCAGGTGGTTACTGTCGGAATCGACGCAAATGCGAAGATGGGACTCGAACAGCAATCCGATGAGCTAGGAAAATGGTATTATTCAGCGGAGTGCACGTCGGACAACGGTGACCGTCTGGTCGACTTGTGCGAACAGACGGGCCTCATCATCGCTTCCACGTTTAAGAAGAATCATCTACTCCATCAGCTTACGTGGCAGGGGTAAACCCTTTTAACGCCTGAAGAGAGGCACAAACGGAAGATGAGGACTCTTAAGCTTCCGCTCGAGCTTCTGGCGAGGAACATTCCTCACTCAGATATCCGAAAATTTAGAGCTGTTTGAGACGTCGCGTTCGACTCTGACCACCGTCCAGTTCTCCTCAGCTTCGAGATACGGTTCCACAAAAGAAACCAGGAGTTCCTCTTCAACTGAAAATCGACATGGCAGGTCTGAAAGACGACGAATGCAGAACAAAACTCCGCCAACGTGTGTCTATTCATGTTCGAGTACGGACCAGGAAGAAGCTTAGCGATGCGGATTCCTTCACAAAGTGCATCCAGGAAGCTGCAAGGGAAACGCTCCCGGTTCTATTGCCGCGGAAGAAGTTTGCCTTTGCATCTGCGGAAACAAAATCCACGTACAATTCTGTATGTGTCGCGCGCAGCGCTGGTGACTTCAACCGGGAAAAGCGTCTTAGAAGGAAGCTGCGTCGTCAACTGCAACAAGACCGCGATAACGAGTGGACGTCGAGAGCGATCGAGTTTGGAAGGCGTGGGAGGACAGGAACCCGCGGAAAGTCTATGCTCTACTAAAACAGTACAGCGACAAAATGAAAAGACGTTCTCTTATCCTCAACACTGCCAATGGAGCAGCTGTCGGTGAAGCAACCCTTTCAATTTGGAGGGTACACTTCAAGACCTTGCTGAACCGGCTAGCACCGTCAGCCCCTGAACTCGAACACATTCATAGACCGACATACTCGGTTAACGAGGAGCCACCGACCGTGTCGGAGGTCCTGGTCTGTATTCAAAAAATGAAGAATGGAAAATCTGGTGGAGACGATGGGATTAGCGCAGAAATGCTAAAATATCTTCCTCTGTCTGGGATTCGTGAGATGACCAAGATTTTCCGTTCGATATGGATAGACGAAAGGATACTTGACTTGTGGAGACACGCTATCATAATTCCCCTCCACAAGTAGTTATCCGTCACGGCCCCCAGGAATTATCGAGGAATATCTTTGCTGCGTGTTGTGTACAAGGTATTGGAGCGCATTATCCTGGACCGACTCATTAAACATCCCGAAGAAACAACGCGCGAAGAGCAAGCTAGCTTTCGTGCTGGCCGATCTGCGATTGACCAGCTGTTCATCGTCAGGAGAGTGATCGAAATCTGGCAGCGGTATTCGAAGCCAATGCAACTAGCTTTTCTGGACTTTGAAGCCGCGTTCGAGTCTCCTCACCGAGGCCGTCTTCTAAACGCGCTCCGCGCCGATGGAATACCAGGTTCGGTCGTTCGCTCGCTTGATGACATGAATCAACGAACAACTGCTGCAGTTCGAACACCAGCCGAATGTACAACACCGTTTGAAGTGGTAACTGGAGTAAGACAAGGGACAGTGACTGGACCCTTCCTGTTCAATTTCGCCATCGACGACATTATGCGAAGAACAGTCGACCAGAGTCCTGCCGACATTGTCTTAGCACCATCAGGGTGCCCCTTGACTGATCTCAAGTACGCCGACGATGTTCTTATATTCGCAGAAAGCAGTACGAAACTTCAACATGTTGTCAACCTTGTATCGAAGCTGGATTTTACATATGGACTACGCCTGCGCCCTTATAATTGTTAGCAGAGATCCCCCGGAGATCTTGAACTGGAATGAGAGTAGATGGAAAACTCGTTTATGTGTACTACTTCAGCTGTATGCTGAACAACAGTGGCAGCTACGAGAGTGATATACGTCATAGATCAGCTAAGGTGAATAGCTTTGCCATCGATGACATCATGCGAAGAACAGTCGATCATTGTCCTGCCGTCATCGCGTTAGCATCATCAAGGTCCCCCTTGACTGATCTCGAGCATGCCGACGATGTTGTTATATTCGCGGAATACAGTACAAAACTTAAGCATATTGTCATCCTTGTAAAGAAGATGGCTGCAGCCTATGGACTACGTCTACGCCCTGATGAATGCAAGCAGATGTGGATCTCTTCGAGACCTAGAACGGGAATCAGGGTGAACGGACCACCGATAGAACTCGTCGATGAGTTCTGTTACCTGCGCTGTACGCTGAAGAACAACGGCAGCTACGAGAGAGATGTTCAGCAAAGATGCGCTAAGGCCACTTCTGCATTTAACTCCTTAACGAAATGCCTGTGGTCGACCGACTCCCGTCACCAACGAAGGCAAGCTGCGAGTCTACCTATTTGCAATTCGCCCCATCATGATCGGAGGCTTCGGTAGCACCATCAGCGGTTATGTAGAGGCTTGACTGAACGGAACGAAAGCTGCTTAGACAGCTACTTGGCTACTTTTGGCCTAGGGTATGCCACAATGAAGATCTTTACACAGAAACTGATATGGTATACCGGCGGATGACACGTGGAAGACATCAACATCGTGCACCGCCATAGAAAGTGGCTAAAGTAAATCGTCTTCGCTTCTTTGGTGATATATTAAGGAAGCCGGCAGATCGCCTTGTTCAACGAGTTCTGAGGAGTTTTCCGGGTTCGAGCTGGAAGACGCCACCTGGTCGAAAACGGAAGTGCTGGACTGACGTGGTGAAAGAGGATCTAAGGACACTCGGCGTGGATAGGCACTTCAGGCGAGACGTAAGGTTTCGCAGAATATGGAATAGCGACGAATGGATTGGTTCTGTGCAAGCTCTCGTAGAAGATCGAGAAGGTTGGGCAGTGCTGTGTTCAAGGACGGCACACCTCGGCGAAGATGCGAGAAATCGCGTCAGGCGATGACATCAGCCCACCGATTAAGTCAAGTAAGTAAGTCATTCTACTGAAATTGGTTCAACAACTTATTTTATTATTTAACGTTCCGGCAAATCCTCCGGAATATAGATGGGTTCACAAGGACAAGCAAAAACAGATAATTCGGCAGTGCATAATCTCTGTGTATCGCCTGTGCTTTCGTTATTCGTCGAGTCTGACCACCAGGTCTACCTGCGATAGGTTTGAGGTCGCATGATATTTAGTCGTTCACAGCTCACAGCCAAACGCTGAACGTCGCTGAAACACGGCACCTGTTCGGCCAACCTAATTTTACTTTGACATGTGCAAACCTTCGGTCACTGATGTGGGTTAGACTTCGAATCCCCTCTTTCACTTGCGTTGCGGAATACTTCTAGAATCACCATACCCACTGAAGGTTCTATAACACTGATCGCTTGTTTGCAACATGCCCAGATTTCTGAAGCGTAGTTTAAAGCAGCAAGAAAGGTGGTATTGAAAAGGTGAGCATATGTTCTTGGTCATCTTCGCTAAATTTTCGCTGCTGTTGTATGCGCTTCGTGTCGCTCATTTTCTCCTGCACTACTCTCAAGTAAGTTTGTTCATCTTCCCATCTTCGTTTTGGTCATGAGATCTTCCTGATAGCACCAAGCATTAGTCACGAGGAAATAGTGCTGGTCAGATTTGATGAAACGAGTAGGAAAACCAGCCTCTAACTGAATCTGCGAAAGCGATGTTAAAGGCAGCATACCTCGAATCTGGGTGGTACAGATTTCAGGTGGAATATCCATATACGGAATAGTAGATTATGGAGATCGGGTGGTTCCGCTCATCTCTCCCTGAATCACTGCAAGCCGGCCCCTGAACGCTGTCCTGTACGAAGCCTTCTATTGCAGCGCGCCACCCTTGCACGCGTAGCGTCCCTTACTGCCTATCGGGGCAGTCCGAATTGATTTTCCACGAGTCGCAGGGCGGAGGTGGCGCAAGGGAGCGTTGCAATAGATGGCGTCGTACAAAACAGCATTCAGAGGTCGGCTGCTTGCAGTGATGCAGGGAGAGACCTAGGGAGCGGAACTACCCCCGTCTCCATAGTCTACGATCCCGTATACGGATATTTCACTTGAAATCTGTACCACCTCAGATTTGTGGTATGCTGCCTTTATCGAGAAACGGAGTAGGTCTCAGATGCTCCATTTACGCTGAACAGAACGAATACATCTGAGTGCTCCAGCTATGTTGCCTAAGTCAGGAAATTAGCAAAATGGCAAGATGAAGGAACATACTTGAGAGACCGCCGACCATCAACTTTCATTCCCATGTTATCCTATTCCAATCCTCGCCCTAAGTAGAGAAATTTTGGTCGCGAAGTTGTTATAAGTTGTTATATAACACCCAAAGTATCCTTATATATTGAGTAATAATGCTTCGGTTGTCCAAGGTTTCTGTGACCGCTTCCTTCTCAGCTGAGGTGGCGGCCTTCTTCAAATCGATGAAAGTGAAACACAGCGGCATTCTGTACTCTCGCGAAATTTCTGTGAGCTTTGAAACGGTGTACATATGGTCAATCGTATTGAGCCCTTTTCGAAACCCTGCTTGCTCGCACGGCTGTCCTTCACCTAATGTTGTTTCTATCCTGTTCAGGATTTATTCCGTGAAGAGCTTGTAGATGACAGCCAATAAACAGACTGAGCGACAGTTACCGATGTCATGTGGATCTTCCCTCTTATATAACAGTACGATCTTGCTAGACTTCCATTGGTCAGGAATCTTGCATTGCGGCAGATCACGAGTGAAGAGCCTCAGCAGTGTGTTGACAGGGATTAGGGGTAGGTTCCCTCCAGTTTTATCAGCAAAAGTTCGACCTTCATTCTGCCGGCTCCGGATAAAGTACTATTCTTAACCAATACAATGGTATGTCCGAATTGTAACTTCGGATGAAAAAACATATGGATCTTCTCTCAGACGGTGAGCAGACTGATTCAGCCAAGACTACTGCTCTTCTCTACCAGGTCTTCCTTTATCACTTCTCTACCTCGCGAGTTCGGAAGTGAGTTCGTGGCTTGCCTGTAGTTCGTAAGGGTTCTGGCTGACGTATTAGCTCTATATTTTCTGGAAACAGGTGTCTTTTCCCAAACGTCAACTAACGAAGCGACTATCAACGAGGACATCGCTTTTGCTATTTTCCGGCTTTTTCTACGTTCCATTTCTTTTTCGCTACTTGATGGCAAAGCGTAGTCGATCAAGGTCAAGGCCGACGTTGAAACACATCTTCTCACCTGCAGACGTCCGATTCGGGTAGTGGGTTGTTCAAAAGCGTCGGTTCTCGTTGCGATACTTGTGTTGGCAACGGTATCAACTCCTCTACTGTCGCATGTCGCAATTAGACAGTTCTTCTCCATATGCGGCATATGTCATATGCGGCGTTAAGTGGGTGACTTTCTGGCCTTGGTCAGTGCAATGATGTCGTACTTGATTTTCCTGGTTTGCATCATCAGATCTTCAATACCGCTTTCGATGTTATCGTACGCGCACTGTATGTACAGGCTGTCATCATATTCCTTTTGCGTTTTGCCGGCCTAGATTAATCCTCCCACTCCGTCACGTTTCCTGCGTATACTTTTAAAATCTATGGGCACGTTGCAGGCCTGCGGTTTCTGCGGTCTTCCGGATTGGACAGATGGAGCCTACCTGCTGGAGGCGACTCTGAACTGCCTCCCTTGCAACTTCCAGTCATTCGATTGCAAACCTTTGGCAAGGCCGAGGCCCGGAATACAAAGGTATTATGAGTCAATCCTGGACGATAGAAATCGACTGTTGCGGATCCTGCTGAGTGTTGAACCTTAATAATTCGCCTTTGTTATGAATGAACCTATGTAAACTTCTATGCACCCTCCTTCTGTCTGCTTAACCTGTTTTCAGTAATGTATTCAGCAATGCACACAGCCGGTCCCATAGTAGCTACCAGTTTACATAATCTAGTAATGAGATCTTCACTTTTCCGTACTACCGTCGTACTTATTATTGTAAAATAGGTAATTCTCCAATTTTCGCTAATATTATGGAATCTCACCCGATTTTGAACTCATTGTGCAAAATCTCCTGCAAAAATTCTGCAACATTGGCTCGCAAAGTTTCAATTTTTTGATTTAATACCAAAAATCCCAAAATGAAGGAAAAAGAAAAATCTCTTGATAAAGGTGGAACTTATGCCCTATCGGCTTTTTTGGTTTGAACTTGGACTTGGAATTACTTATCTTTGTTACCTGCCAGAACTAACTTTAGCAACACAGATTTTAAGGAGAATATTTGGCTTCACAAATAATTTGAGTTTCGTGAAAAATTAGCCCATGGTTTCAGTTGTTTAGTTAACGGGACGATTTGGTCAAACAGGTTGCATGTCGGGTAACACATTTCAAGATCCAAAGAACACATTTTTACAAAACTTAAGACAGTGATATCAGTCCTGTATACAGCTCGTCAAGGATCAATGGGCTAGGTCATTATACCAAAGTTCATCGAACACCAAACTTTGTCAATTGGTTTAGGATCCAAGCCATGAAAGTTATCGATGGCGTTCCAGAATACACAGGATTAACAGATATTGTTGTTAAGGTAATAATCGCTTTTAAAGGTGTATTATACACGTTTACTGAAAAAAATTTAGCAGTTTTTTCTTCAAGCTTTTGCTTTGATTATTTATTTCCTTCAGGTTAAGTGTTGTTCATATAATCGCGAATAATGTATGAAATGGAATTGGTTAAAAAAAATGGAAATTGCAGAAGAAAAATCTGCAATTTTAGATCTATTAATAGCGCAGACACTATATACTGCTACGACACTAATGAAAGCAAAGTAGGTGGCTGCACAATAACTGTGAGGAACGTTTGTAACAAACTGGTGGAGGCCCAACGTCACCTAGATGCGCCTTTGTACAACAGCGAAATTGCAGAGGACGTAGTCTGAATCGTAGGTGCCCATGCATCTACGGAAACCGCTGAGGACAACGATGACGACACTTTCTAGGATGAACTCAATGCGTTGATGTCTAAAATTCTCGGCCAACAGGTGGTCATTGTCGGAATTGACGCAAATGCGAAGTTGGGACCTGAACAACAATGAACTGTTCTGTGCTGTGCTAGAAAAGTTGTATTTTCCAGCGGTGCACAAGTCGGATAATGGTGAACGTGTGGTTATGTGAACAGCCGGGCCTCATTATCGCTTCCACGTTTAAAAGAATCATCGATGCTATAAGCTCACGCGGCAGAGGTCAACCCTTTCAACGTCTGAAGAGCAACGCAAACGGAAGATGAAAACTCTCGACTACGTTCTGACGAGGGACATTCCTCAATCAGATATCCGACAATCCAACGCTGTTTTGGACGTAGCGTTCGACTCTAACCACCCCAGTTCTTCTCAGCTTCAGGATACGGTTCTACAAGAGAAAGCGAGGAGTTCCTCTTCAACCGAGACTCGACAGGGTAGGTCTGAAAGACGAAGAATGCAGAACGAAAGATTCAACGAACGACTGCTGCAGTTTGAACACGAGCCGGATGTACAACACCGTTTGGGGTGGTAACTAGAGTAAGACAAGGGGCAGTGGCTGGACCCTTCCTGTTCAATTTCGCCATCGACGACATTATGCGAAGAACAGTCGACCAGAGTCCTGCCGACATTGTCTTAGCATCATCAGGGTCCCCCTTGACTGATCTCGAGCACGCCAACGATGTTGTTATATTCGCGGAATACAGTACGAAACTTCAGCATGTTGTCATCCTTGTAAAGAAGATGGCCGCAGCCTATGCACTACGTCTACGCCCTGAAAAATCCATGCAGATGTTCTCTCTTCGAGACCTTGAACGGGAATCAGGGTGGACGCATAACCGATCAAACTCGTCGATGAGTTCTGTTACCTGGGCTGTAGTCGGCCCTTATCACCAACGAGGTCAAGCTGCGAGTCTTCCTATCCGCAATTCGTCCCATCATGATTTACGGATCCGAGCCTTGGGCGGGACCTTTTACGGTGACGAACGGTGATGGAAAGGCTTGATTGCACAGAAAGAAAACTGCTTAGACTACTGTTTTTGGTCTATGTCACAATGAAGACCTTTACGCGAAATCGATGTGGTGTAGTGGCGCATGATGTAGAAGATATCAACATCTCGCACAGCCATTGAAAGTGGTTGCAGAAAATCGTCCTGGCTTCTTTGATTATATATTGAAGAGTCCAGCAGATCGCCTTCTTCAACGAATTTTGGGGAGTTTTTCTCCTCCAAGCTGGAAAAGGCCATCTGGCCGAATGCGGAAGTTCTGGATTGAGGTGGTGAATGAGTACTTGAGGACATATGGCGTGGATATGCAGTTCATGTGAGACGTAAGGTTTCGCAAGATATGGAATAGCAACGAATGGATTGATCCTGTGCAAACTCTCGTAGAACATCGTGGAGGTTGGGCAGAGCTGTGTACAAGGATTGCATATCGGTGAAGATGCGGGTAAACGAGTCAGGCGATGACATCAACCATCAAAGGCATCACCCTACGAATCTGGAGTGGTGCGGGTTTGGGGTGGGTTATGCATATACAGGTTCGTAGATTATGGGGAGCAGGGTGATTCCGTCCATTTTTACCTAATTAAAACTAAAATAACTTTTAAAAAAACTCCAAAAAAAAAACTAAAAAAAGGACCCGTGCACAAGCCTGGCGCGCTCCAATCGGACTCGTTGTAGAAAATAGCGCCCCATCTTCCAGGCCGTTTTTTACGGCAATCAGGAAGAAAGGGATGGAACCATCCTCCTCCCCATAATATACGACCTAGTATATACATAACCCACCTAAAACCCGCACCATCCCAGATTCGTGGAGTGATGCCTCTTAAGTCAATTAATTCAAAGCGGAGACAAAGTTCAGTTACTTCTCAGTCCTTGTATCGTTTGCATTATTCTTGCCCTACCTTGTTGTTGTTTTGTCATGTTTTACACTTCAACAAATTTCTTTGTTCGACGTATAGGTAAAAAGTGTTTAAGTCTGCAAAAGCTAGTTATCGGAATCGTTTCATCGGATGCAAATAACAAAAAGTTGGTGTTTTTGGAGAAGTATAATACAAAGTTATCGTGGACATTTCTAGATGTGGACGACCAAAGAAAACTGCGGAAATAATTGATATCGAGACTCTTAGAGAAGTTTGTAGCTATCTATCTCTTACCAGTCGATGTTCAAAAAGATCTGGCTAATTTTCTAAGATTTCCGTCACTCTCCTGGGAGCTTCTAACGTCGTTTATACGCTGACAGACTGTTTGGTAGGCGACCCTGTGAGAAACCGTAACTTTCCGTGAAGAGTAGTATAGCTTGAGTAGCGTCTACAAAAATGCACTTGCATTCGATGGAACAGAATTCTCCACACATGTTTTGTGTTTCGATGTTTATGTTTATTGAAAGTAATGGACAAAATTGTGGTCAATGCTCAACCAACACTACATTCAACCAGAGTATCAAATTCCTGAATCCTGTTGCGTTCAATTCTACTTCTTTTGCAAATGCTCCTTGAAACCTCCTTTTCTTTACGGACACCAACGGTTTCTTACAGGGTATTCTACTAAGCAGTTCGCCAGCACAACAACGACGTTGGCGTTCTTAGAGACACACAAAAAATTTTCGAAATTTAACCAGATACTTTTGAACATCGATTGGTTGAACGCTTATTGTTGTAAACTTCTCCATAAATCTTAATATCAATTCTTTCTGCAATTATCTTTGCGACCTCTAGGAGTCCTCACGATAACTCTCTACTTTTCGAAACTTCAACAACTTTTTATAACAGTACTAGGATGATTATGTTATGGACAACAACTTTTTGTGTTTGCATACGATGAATCCGATAATTAGCTTTTGCACATTTAGTTTTTATCTATGTGTAAAATAAAGAAGTTTGTTAAGGAACTGTGGGAAATGATAGAAGGTGAAAGTAACGCAAATATTAGATTTGGAAAATGGTGGGACTATTGTCCACCGTTATTTCAAACAAATCTGAAACTGTAAATTTTTTTTCCTGCAGTTTTCCTTTTTTTTAAACGGAATTACATTTTATGCATCACTTCCAACTCTATGCACTAGATTAAAAAAAGAAAATCAAAAGTCGGAGCGAAAGAAAAATATTGCTACTTTTGTGGGCTACTATATATATATATATATATATATATATATATATATATATATATATATATATATATATATATATATATATATATAATAAAGGTAATATTGTGTATTCACTCATTCAAGAAACTGCAAATATATATATATATATATATATAATACACAATGTTACCTTCGGCACCTAATACTTGTTTATGGATCCCCGTAACCCTCACAAGATGATACGAATTGAGCTTGCACATACTGGGTAACTTTACAGGTACTAAGTAATACACGCATACATGTTTGGATACTTTAGACATTCACCAGCTTGAAAAACAGAGCATAAAGGAGGCGCTCAAGCCAAGACTCTCACCCAGGAACTGCAAATGGCCTCGGGCTTCTTGCTCGCTGTCCTCTTTACCACAGTGGAGCAACTTCCTAATACTTCCACCTGCGCAGAATCTATCTTAATCGACTGCTTTAATTATTTGTTGGCTTTGATGGAAGCGTGCTTCAATGTTACTCGTCCTTCCACTCCACTATGAAAAAGGGAGAGGGGTAAACGTCGCAAGCGCTGTCGCTCAGAGCACACTACATTCGACTGTAATAACGACACAACATTTTGGAGGAATTTATCCCTCAAAACGCCCTTCAATCCCAAGACACAGGAGATGAATTGAAAAACTTCGTACTTTTATGAACTACCTATCCATTTGTACTGAAATACTAACATATTAACACACTCGGGTCAGAACAAACTGGAGTTGCGAAAGCGACTGGGTTTGAAATGACGGGATAAGGCCAGCGGTTGCGCTCGAGGTGGACGCTAGCTCCAGAGAGGATACCCTTAGATTTTTACAAGCATGCCTTCGATCATGTCATGCCTACGCAATTAATGGTGTATTGTTTGCTAGGGAGAGTCACAGCTTTCTGAGTATGTGACCCTGCTTACCTCGCGCCGATCGTACCCTGCATCATCGGCGCATTGAGAAGGATCCTGGTATCAGGAATAATCATCAAACTTTTAGATATACTAAGATATAGTTGACGAGCTACTGAGCTGTTTATTGTTTTGGAAAGTCAGACCCATTCATTGGATTTTCCGATGGAAACATTGAAGAGAATTATTTTGATGTGTGAGGTATCTCAAATTTGTAACCGCACCAAAAATAAAAGAAATCCTTCCGCGAAATATGGGGAGAAAACGGATCTAATGGCATCACATTGAGGAAATGTTTCAGAAATAAGGTGAATGATGATGATCGATATCCTGTAAGTCCCACGTTCTTTGTAGCCTAAATTGTCTCCATGAAAATTACGATTAATGTTGGCAGTTCTGAAACGTAGATGTAGAGCGGAAAAAGCAGATGAAATGCTAATTTGTAGAAATAGCAAATAGATGCAGGAGAGAGGGAATTTCTTTATCCCCGGCTTCTTATAAAAATACTTCATTAAATTTAAAGAATATGAATAAACTTCTAAACAATATCTAAACAAGTTTTGCTCCTTCTATGCCTTAGTGAACTAACATATTATTTAGTATAATATGCAGTACTAAGCACATTGTTTATAAATGTTGTTCACAGGTTCTTTTTCATTGCATGTTTGCGTCTCCTCGGGTATTTCCATCGGGTACGTAATGTCTCGGGCTCGTTTGCGGAAATTTCGCAAAAGCCCCTTTTTATCGCCCTTCGCTCCACTATCTCTACTCATCTATGCAGTTGGCGTTGAACTAGTGATTCAGCCCGATAGCAACAGGACCGCTTCGGAACTGCAGCAGGCTCAGGTCGTTTTGATCCGACAAGAAATTAGCTCGATCGTTTTCGGTTTTTTTTTATCTCAACTGGCCTTAACAAATACATAAGTAAGATGCACTGCAGTAAATTATATACCAAGTGTTTTCAGGAAGTAATTAAAAATTCACGCAAAATTGTGGCGCAGTCGGTTAGAGGTCTGTGGTTGTGTAGCCACACGGTCGAGGGTTCGAAACCGCATTAAGCAAACCAAGCTTTGCATTCCTTCGGGGTCGATAAATTGGTACCAAACTTGTCAAGGAGGATAAAAACACTGATCTGACCATCGGCTGGCCCCCGCAAGGCATTGTATAGGCCAACACACGTTCCAAAACCTAAACGGTTACGAATTGCAGTAAACCACGTTGGCGCATCCCAAGTGGACCACGTTGGCGCATCCCAAGTGGACCACGTTGGCGCATCCCAGTGACTTTATCCTTTTTAATTAAAAATTCAATGTGTAGACGAATCTACTTACGTATGATCTCATAATATTCATTGGAAGAAAACTGTTCACCATTCTCATCATTTCTTATTTCAGCTACTGAGAAAAGAAGGAGTCTTTGCTTTCTGGAAAGGTTTCACTCCTTACTACATGCGGCTGGGTCCTCATACTGTATTAACTTTCATCTTTCTTGAGCAATTCAACAGAGCTTACGTTAAAAACTTTGCAAGAAAGAAGAAAGAGAATAATGGCAAGAAATAAGATGTCATATGTTTTAAAATAAACATGTTGTTTACTGAAATGTTGCTCATCAAAAACAGTTTCACTGCTTCTCTGGTTTCAGTTCAATCGAAGAAAAAATCCATACAATGTTCTACAGAGAACATTTATTTGTTCAGATATACGAGTCTCGAAAATTTCGCAGCAGGACGATTACAGTAAGTTCCTATCTGGAACAAGGAACTAGTTCAGAAAGTGTAAAACATGAAACTCGAAATAATTCTATGCACATGGAGTAATAGAAAGTCCAACTCCGATCTCTTCCTTTTCCTCACAAGCAAGTGTTTAGTCATCGACCACAATGTCAACGACGCCTCTCGCAGGTGATGTGATGCGTGTAACGTAGAATTTGATCGCCGATTGTAGAATAAATCTATAAATCTAATCTAAGCTAATCTAAGCTGATCTATAAATGGAACTTGGTGTGAGAAAAAGGCTTTTGCAGTATACGTTACTTCTGCATTTCACAGTTGTAGAATATAAACTGTGGAAGTTTCACCAGTATTAAAATATGTTTAAACGAAAACTGATACTTGGAAACACTTCTAAAGTGACCTCTTGTTCCTCGTTAATCGCACAGTGGGCAGTTATAAATTGCCCAGACTGACAATATTGTTAGCACAATAACTAGCAAGTGCTTGTACTTTGTCAAAAGATAAATTTGCCCGTAAAATGTATAAATCTGCAAAAAAAAAATCCAAGTATGTAAAAGTTGCAGAAGTCTCTTCAACGAGCAAACTGAGATCAACCGCTTACTGTCTAGAGTTACAAAATTCCTCTGAAAACTGTCCAAAGACGCTCATTTTCCCGTATTATGTTTAGGATCATGATTTCATAGAAGCAAATGGTAGACACCTGAACCATTGTTTATCCGCAGAGAAAACATATGAGCACGTTGGATAATTGGATGGTCCTGAAAAAGGGTAGTTTTAACAATATCGTTACCCATCGTTTCATAAAAATTTTTCGTTCTCAATCGAAGCGCTTCCTTCAGAGATTTCTGGTGTACGAAGTCCTGAAGCGTCACAAATTCGCAGAAAAGGCTTTTTTGCGTTTGGAATGTTAATAAAGGTTTTTTTTTTTATAAACTATCTGATTCTGTAAGAATTTCATTTTCTGTAGATAAACTGTGAAGGTGAAAAATAAGTTTAATTCGCGAGAATCTGTTTGCGCAGATATCGGAACCTAACCTGAACTAAAAGAAGCATGGCAAAGAACCATGGAGATTGAAACAACGTTTTTTGGTTGCCAGACTTCTTGCTTAAAATATCGAGTGTCGCTACTATATGAAATTGCTGAAAGCTCCGTAATGCAAAAGAGAAAAATGGTGCTGACCTTTCGTGGGAATAGAAAAGTCATTACTAAAACAGTAAAATAGTCTAAAATTCATCCTCATATTTCAGAAGTTCATGGCTTTTCCTTGCGTTTCTCGAAGAATGACACATGAAAAGCAGCATCTTGCACCGGCGTCCCCATCCCCCACCCCATCCCGGAGGTCTATGCAAGAGGTATCTGCTGACAAAAGCCAGCCACATATCCAAAATGATCACAAGCGTAGATAACTGCTCTGCTCAGCTCCTGGCAGCATAGCTGCTGCCATCACAGCCTATTCCATCGTTTTGCCCATTTCTAGCTGAAGCCTCGCCTCAGCCCGCCATTACCGTCAGAAGAGAACGAACAAAATTCATACAGACATTGTGAAGGCGGTACGGACACGATGACAAGTGGAGAGTTACCTCGGATTTTAAATGCAAGTTTTTCTGGTTCACAGTTCATTCCGCAGCTTGTTACTAAATGTTTGCTATTTCTAGAGAATGCACTAAAAAATCGTGGAAGAGACAAAATCATAAACTAGTTGTTATTTTCATTCCCTCACATTCCTTGAAGTTCATATAGTCCACCGGCCCTGATATTGAACTTTTAATAAAACTGGAAGATCCTAATAAAACCCAAGGATGCATAATACCTAAACGTGCTTCGCAGAAATAAGACTACTAACAAAGACTCTTGCAACCATATTGATTTTTTAGCCTCGAATACGAGTAAAAGGATTCAGTGAAAGAGTGAAGAGGAAAGGAAGAGAAAATATCATCAAACTTTATAACTTCACTAATACAAGGAACTATTAGAAGAAAGTAATTCTTCATAGCAGTCGGACAATTCATCAGATAATTTATTATTTCGTATCATAAAAAGAAAAGAAAGGCGTATCTGCTGCTTTCTATGTTAAAAACTTCGTCTTCGTTTGTGCCCACGTTCAAATAGATAGATACAACACCGCTACTAACTTGTGTCCCAAAATCCGTCGCCGACGGATTAATCCGTCGCAAACCGTCGGAATTCTTGGAAGGGGTCAAAATTAAATTTTGAAACTACCATTCGGAAGTAAATGAGCTGCTGATTTCAAATATACTTCGAGAATTTACTTCTGACAAATGTGTGGCCTGGAAACGGGCAAAGTTTCCTCAAGCCCCGTTAATTACTTTCACACCTCCGCAATCCTGCCATTGGCATATCTCGCGGATACATCTGCATGGAAGGAAGGGGTGTTCAGAGGATTTCCGCTTATTTCTCGAAATTGGACAAAATGTTTATTACATCCGTAATCAGGAGGTTATTTAGAGCATTTTGGTACCTCACATCATATGTTGGTTCGAAATTTCCATTCTCTTGAGAAATTCACGAAAGTGTTCCATCGAAGATTAATAAAAAGCCATACTTTCCAAGCTGTGAAAAATCTCCTCGGAAAGTTTTCAGCAAACAATTTGCACTTGACAATAGTTTATATTGTAAGCTTCTAGCTTTGAAAATGTCTGGTTTTCCAGTGTCAAACTTACAACATTACTCTATCTCGTCATTTGGTCCAATTTTTGAGCAGCTGTCAACGGCTTAGAATTAACGCTTAAGTCTCGCGATTTAGTACTAGCTTAGAACTCTCCTTTCTTTTTCGAGAAATGAATTAGGCGCCAGCATTGGATGACAGTTGGTCACGGTTTTCGAGTGACCAAATTGGAGAAAATTTTCGTCTGTTTTCACAAAACAGAAATTTTTGCAGCCTCTATGAATTTTTTCAGTACATCAAATATCCAGTTCTTCTCACAAAGAGACGCTCTTTCGAATGATGTTGAATTCACTTTTATTTACAAACTTCAAAATTTCAACACTGACTCCGCCCTCTTATAGAGCAGGCGATATTCTATAGCTGGAATGGTTATCGCGGCCAGAGAGACAATAATGTTTGAACATAAATGAACGGTGACGAGAATTCTACACAGTTCTTATTTGTAAAAACAGCAGTGATAATTTGAAACGACTAGGAAGGAAAATGACTGACGAAACTACACCAAGAAACAAAAGAAGAGGAGAGGGAAGAAAAGGAAGAAGTGAATATTATTCGAATTGAACTGCAAGACACGAAGAAACCAAAAATTTAAAAAGTTCCGATTTTTTCCTCCATAAAACGTCTTAATTTGTTACATGTCTGTCTTTTTGAGGAGGTTTGTTTCGTTTGTTTGAATTTCTTTCCGAAAGCTTGTGAAATTGAAGCTGTATAGTTCTGATAACTGAGAACTCTTTAGAATTGTTGTCACTGTTCATTTATGTTCAAACATTATTGTCTCTCTGTGGCGCCGAATCGCCAGAGGACTCACCTATCGAAGGTGTGAGATGCCTGGCAGACCGTGCCTGGGCCACGATAACCATTCCAGCTATAGAATATCGCCTGCTCTATAAGAGGGCGGAGTCAGTGTTGAAATCTTGAAGTTTGTAAATAAAAGTGAATTCAACATCATTCGAAAGAGCGTCTCTTTGTGAGAAGAACTGGATATTTGATGTACTGAAAAAATTCATAGAGGCTGCAAAACTCGAAAACCGTGACCAACTGTCATCCAATGCTGGCGCCTAATTCATTTCTCGAAAAAGAAAGGAGAGTTCTAAGCTAGTACTAAATCGCGAGACTTAAGTGTTAATTCTAAGCCGTTGACAGCTGCTCAAAAATTGGACCAAATAACGAAATAGAGTAATGTTGTAAGTTTGACACTGGAAAACCAGACATTTTCAAAGCTAGAAGCTTACAATATAAACTATTGTCAAGTGCAAATTGTTTGCTGAAAACTTTCCGAGGAGATTTTTCACAGCTTGGAAAGTATGGCTTTTTATTAATCTTCAATGGAACACTTTCGTGAATTTCTTAAGAGAATGGAAATTTCGAACCAACATATGATGTGGGGTATCAAAATGCTCTAAATAACCTCCTGATTACGGATGTAATAAACATTTTGTCCAATTTCGAGAAATAAGCGGAAATCCTCTGAACACCCCTTCCTTCCATGCAGATGTATCCGCGAGATATGCCAATGGCAGGATTGCGGAGGTGTGAAAGTAATTAACGGGGCTTGAGGAAACTTTGCCCGTTTCCAGGCCACACATTTGACAGAAGTAAATTCTCGAAGTATATTTGAAATCAGCAGCTCATTTACTTCCGAATGGTACTTTCAAAACTTAATTTTGACCCATTCCAAGAATTCCGACGGTTTGCGACGGATTAATCCGTCGGCGACGTTAATTTTGGGACACAAGTTAGTAGCGGCGTTGTAATTTAAGACCAATTTATTTCTCTTCACGTTCAACATACTCACATCGATTATTTCATGTCAAGCTACATGCGAAACAGTAGCTTTCGCTAGAATTTTTCCTTGTAAACATTAGAACCTTTCCCAACCCTTGTAACCTGATTGGAGCGGAAACAAAAAAAAAAAACCTTTGAGAGCGGTTGGAAATAATAGCGAGGTATCCAAACCTCAGGGGATTGTAAAACTTGAGAAAAGGAAGTTCTCAACCACCGAATATTTCCCCTATCTATTTTTTCCTGCTTTTTAAGTGCAGTTCGGGGTCGCACCCAGATTCAGGGAAACGAGGCGGAGCGTAAGTGCGCACGGACGATAGTGGGAGCGCTCCAACTACTACAGCGACGGCCGTAGAAGTGCTCTATACAATCAGGTGCTGCCAGTTGCCTAACATAACGACACCTTATCCTTCCTTTGAGGGATTTTCAAATCAGACCTAGGAACGTCGCCAATTGAAAACGGAGGTTTTGCATGGAAGTTCAGGAAAGACCTGACAAAACTTGCCGCTGACAGGCATGTGTATCGAAGCGTCACATTCCTCTGTACATGGCCACAGTAGCGGACTTTCTGATGAAAATTGAACAGAGTGGGCTCAGCTGTGTTCAAAGAAGACACATCTCATTGAATATGTGGATAATCAGGTTGAGCCATAACTTTTGCCCGTCCATTAATAAATATATTTATACTCATAGTTAGTCTCCTGCTCTTTGATTCTTTTTTCCTTTTAACAGGTTATTTCTATTTATTCGTTTGGACTATCTTTTTTCTATCTACTCTTCAAACCTCTTCATTTGTATGAAAGCTTATGTGTGCGAATATTGTGCTAATTGAGTAGGAAACCCGACTAATATATTATTAAATAGAATAAATGACATGAAGATTAAAAGAAAACTTTTTGAAGAAGAAAGCACAAGGAACAAATTTTGAAGTTTACATAATCTCTGTACTAACGTCTCGTTGTTGATCGCAGTTAATACTACCTCTGCGTGAACTAACTCTCGTATTTGGGTTACCTTCGTTCCGTAATTCTTTCTTTTCTTCATTCTTTCTTCTTAATTTTTCCAGATCCTTTACACATCACCTATAATCGTCTATTGTTTGGATCCAAAAAACCTATAATCGCCATAACATGAGCACGCAGAACATAATATTTATAGTTGCAAAAATGCTAAAACGAACATGAGCAGTACGAGCAACAAAAAAGAGGCCGAAACATGCATATTAATCAAAGGTTATCTCTTCCTGGTACTAAGGAATCTACGAGATAGTCAAGTAACTCAGGGACCCCTCTTCCATTTGCGGCATCGCAGTAGTGAACCTTGATTGGTTGTCCAAAACGGGGGAGGGAACCAAGCAGGGATGCGATTGATGGACAACTAGCAGTATGCTCAGTTCTTGAAGAAAAAAGCTAATTTATTCTGAATTAGAAAGATATCTAACTCGAAGGTTACACTATTTGAAACTTACGCTTTTCTGTTCACTACAAGCAAAAGCTGGCAAGAATCAATGTGGGAGTCTTCTACGACTTCCTCGACGACTCGAATCACTTCAGGAAATCTTTCTGGAGCGCTACTGTCCACAACAAAAATGATTGCTGAAAAAAAAAACTTGTACAAATATTATCGCCAAGCCGACGGTCAAATTTTCCATTATGATTTCCCCGAGGAAATGAGAAGAAGAGCAGTACTTCGTAGTGTCCAAAATTCTTCATTCTGATCGCCGTATGTTTTGCACAAAAATGTAATTTGGTTTCAATTCGGCTGTTGAACTACCCAGACTTTACATCTCTTGAGATCTTCTCTTTGAGAAGTTCAACGTTCGTACTTCAAAATTTCCAGAATTTCCTAAATGAAAAACGTCTGTCATGCTAAACAAAAGGTTTCTTTTTCCGGATCTGGAAAGAGGAGGGAAGTTGCGTATTTTCATCGCGATACTTGTAAAGTGCTTTTCGGCCTCTATCTATTATTGGAGAGATTCCAGCAAGAATTCGCGCTAGCGCTATTTCAAGCCGTTGTATATAGGATGATCCACATGGAGTAAGACGGACTATGGAAAATCCAGAGATGCGGTGATTCCTTAGACCAAGGATATCGGTAAGGAACTGGACCTTCCTCCAAAACTTGGTCAGTCCACAGGGCAAAGAAGACACTGGAGTGGTGTGATATCGGTCTTCCGGATTTCTGTAAATCAATCTTTTGGACTTTGCTGTCTGGTCAATACTAGAGCAAAAAAACCTCCTCTTTTGATCACAAGTCACTGGATTCACTCAAAGGAGCCCTGAATGAAGCGTGGGGCATGAGAACTGATCGCGCGCATCCTCAAAACTTTCCAGAAAATTGAATGCTTCTATTGAAGCTAAATTCGGTCATTCTGTATTTGATATGAGAGAACTTACGTAGAATTTTCTGAATACTGAATTTAAAAATACTCCTTATTTGGATTAATTGGTGCAAAGTTGTGGGTACTTTTTTGCGTCACACTTCACGTGGACCACCTTGATATATATGTGCATATATATATATATATATATATATATATATATATATATATATATATATATATATATATATATATATATATATATATATATATATATATATATATATATATATATGTATATATCAGGGTGGTCCACATGAAGATAGATACGACTTCGAGCATTCCGGCGCACTATTTTCTGCAACGAGTTCGATTGGAGCGCTCCGCATCTTCCGGGTCGTTTTTTACGGCAATTAGGAAAAAATGGATGGGACCACCCTCCTCTCCATAATCTAGGATCCCGCATAGGAATTCTCCACCTGAAATCCGCACCACTCCAGATTCTTGGGATGATGCCTTTAAGCACGATGTCGATTTCACAAGAACAGCCTCGAACCATTATCTTCCATGAATGGCAGCGCTGCAGTGACGTCAGCAGTCCGCAACCTCAATAGCACATTGGAGGAAGGCACCACTGCCATAAGGACTGTCCACCGCTGGTTCGTTCCCATTGAAGGAGGAGACACGATCATCCCCTCAACCACTGTTGAAGACTGCATTCTCGACACTGTCAAAGAGGATACGGAGATTATCACCCACAGTCTTGCGATAAGACTCGGGTGTAGCCAACCAACAGCCCTCAGCTGTCTCCAGATGCTCAATTACAGAAAAGTGCTGACTCGATGGAAATTGACGGACAGCACGCGGTACACCTGGTTGTCCATCTATTAATCTCTCCCTCTCCGCTCGCATCGAAAAGAGTTTATGGAAAATCTAGAACACTCTACCCCATCGTCCCTATTCTCCTGACATAGCCTCTCTGACTATTCCCTCCCCTTAAGTCTTTCTTGACCAAGACTCGCTATGTTCGATGACATTAATCGGGTGGTTGCCGACTTATTCGACTTCCAACCTCCCTCTGGAAGAAGGGGATCGCTGACCTGCCCATTAGATGGAGCACTGTAGTGACCAACAATGTCGATTACATTGCTGATTCATTTCCATTGTATGCTGAATAGGAAATAAAGAAGAAAGATGCAAAACTGACAATACCTTATTACCAACCTTATGTATTGATTTGTTTATTTATTTATATTTATATAGCCTAGGGCGTCTAGGTGAAGATGGAAATGAGATGAAATGCGCTTAGCAATTCTGAGTTGTGCAGCCACCACCCACATCGTAGCTTTCGGGAACCGCTCGAGCGACTGCGCAAATCGATAGATGTTGGCAGATGTCTGTTGTGTAGCAAGAAAGCAAAAGAGAAGTTTTTCCGTTGAAGCGGCAGAACCACTTGTTAATGATAGCATGAGTAGTGGCTCCATCACCCAAAGTGTTGGCGGCTGCTTGACATGGCGTATGGCGCTGCTTCTACTCTTAGAAAAACACTCGAAGATGTCCCTTTGCATTAAAATAGTGGAACAGAGACACAGCGCTCTTATATACCCTTGCCTAGGAAGCTTCTATAATGACCTAATTTTTACCCAAGCATCCAGGAAAAAAGCTCGCTTTAATCGTCTCTTTTCAAGTTGTAGAAAAAATAAGTAGTGGGTCGATCGGAATGAAGAGCAACATTCGGTCTCGAAGAATACCAATCTCGAGAAGGAGCTGCTCATTTACAGGTAGGCCTTGGATTCAGTTGCGCACTGAGAGCTGAAGGGCAAATTATTAACACCATGACCTAAGTTCTCATGCAAAAGCTTCAACTGCAAAAGCTAAAGCCTGGACACGTAGACATTAGGAAATCACCACGACAACGTCCTACCACACTCTGCAAGAGTGACGAATTCCGAGCTCCGAGCTGGAGAACTAAGGCTGACCGACAATTCTTGACCCTGCTCATAGCACGCGCCTCGCTCCCTCTGGTAACCGGAGCCAGCCCAGCGCTTGCTAGATGGAGAAAAGTTCACGACTGAAGAGTGGATAAAGACGTTCTGGACAAGTTCTTCAGCGCCAGTTCTATTCCAAAAAGGGAATCGAAGAGCTACATAAGAGCAGTAGTCGATTAGTGATTGGAGATGACGCATACCTCTGATTTTCTAGACTGTTAGTTTTCCAAGTATTTATATTGGTTAAATTCAGGACCTCCACAACGGTTTATCGTCTCATAGTGGCGTGGAGGTGACACTGGGCGTCGAACTGCACAGCGGAGATTCGTGCTCCGGCAGGGTCTCCCACGCTGAGAAGGAGTTCGACACATCTGACATTCCGACTTCTCGGAATCGGAAGCCTAGCTAAGAGTAAACCACCGCTAAGATACATCACCGTCTTGGCAAAATGTCGCAAGGTGGTTCCCTGATCCATATAGGTTGGGCGACGACCTGTGGTGAAAGCTAAGCTCGCCGTGGCATGGCTGCTTAGTTTGGGGAAACGTCTCTTTGCCACTCCAGCAAATTCACTGCCTCAGTACCCTGCACACTGGGCCCTGCCGTCTCAGACGTCGGACGGTATGGCGACCGGTGAGAGGCAATCAAATCTCAGGTTGCTCAGGACGTCATTGATTCTGGACCAAAGCGACACACGCATGACTCGCAATGGAGACTCAGACTCAGACTGTGTACCTAAAACGCGAGAACAGTGTCCACAGACGCTGACCTGCATGCCCTTCTCGGAGCTGCGGAGCGTATCAAATTTCACGTGATTGCTCTGCAGGAGACCAAGTGCAGAAGGAGCGACGTACGACAGATGAATGACGGTACACTCGTCATTCGTGAAGAGAAGATTCCGTCGCAAAATATAGGCGGTGTTGGTTTTGTTGTGCACCCATCTGTCGTCCATCTTGTCAATTCTCACGAGATCCTTTCACCTCGTCTGGCCATTCTTCGCCTCTGCCATCTGCGCCAAAAACCCATCGGTATCATCAACTGCTACTCACCAACATCAGCAGCTGATGAATCCGAATTGGACGCGTTTTACGAGGAGCTGGAAGAAGTAATCCGCAACGAGAAGTCCTTCTACAAATTCGTTGTCGGAGACTTCAACGCAAAACTAGGAAAGGCCACAGAAGAGGAATACAGGATTGGAAGATTTGGACTAGGGGACCGGAATGAAAATGGCAATCGTCTCGCCGGGCTGTTGTCCGCCGCTCGCCTCTTCCATGGGAACTCTCTTTTCATGGAAAAAGATCATCGTCGGTGGACATGGGAATCGCCCAATGGCGCGACTCGTGCGGAGATCGAGATCACATACTCGCCAACCGGAGGTGGTGTCTACTTGACGTCTCAGTAGTACCTTTTGTAGTGGTTCTGATAACCGTCTCCTTCGTGCGAAAATACGACTTAGCCACACGATGGAAAAGAACATCTACTATCGGCAACGAACTAGAAAAGAAGTCGTCTACGACGATTGCGTACTCGAGGACTCCTTGTCCCAAGGTGACTGGCACATCGAGGAGGATCCAAACGTGGACTACGAGATGCTGCTCAGAGGATTACGAGCCTGTGCTGAACGTGCCTCTAAGCCGCGCACGACAAACATGGATCGAATTTCGAGGACCACCAAGGAATTGTTGGAAAGAAGAAGGGCTCTGAGGCTTGATCCGAATGCATCGCACATTGAGCGGTTAGTAGCAAATACTAGCTACAGAAAAGCGTTGCAGGAGGATCTTTTGAAATACAGGCAGAAGAAGATTGTGGAAGCAGCACAAAGAAGAACGAGTCTAAAGAAGTGCCGCAGGGATCTCCGCAAATATAATATTCCGCTAGCAACCTTGCTGAGCGAAGACGGGACTCGCACGTCTTCTCGTCGTGAGATGGAAATCATTACGGAGAGGTTCTACTCGAACCTTTTCCGTTCATCGACTCCTGTGTCAAGCCCAATCATCCCCACTGGCGAAGCTCCACCACGGATTCTCCTTTCGGAAGTACGAGTCGCTATCAAGAGCAAGAAACCTGGCACAGCCTCCGGACCTGATTTTATGTCAGCAAACTTTCTTCGGGCTGGTGGCCATCCGCTTCATGTAATCTTAGCAGCGCACATGACACCCTACCTTCAGAAAGAAAGGATCCCAGACCAGTGGAAGACCTCGCGAATCGTTTTTATCCATAAAAAAGGGAACCGAGAGGATCTACCGTCCGATATGCTTGCTGAGCGTGTTATACAAGGTATTCACCAAGATCATCCTCACGCGCATTTCCAGAACGCTTGATGAAGCCCAGCCTCGAGAACAAACTGGATTCCGTCAGGGGTTCAGCTGCTTGGACCACATCCAGACCGTGTCGATGGTCACAGATGTTTGCCGGGAATACCGCCTGCTCCTTGTTCTAACCTTCGTCGACTATGAGAAAGCCTTTGACAGTGTAGAAACGAATACAATACTGTCAGCGCTGGTCGATCAAGGTGTGGACGCGTCGTATGTGAGGACATTAGCCAATTGCTATGAACGATGCACGACTAGGATACAGCTTTTCCACCGCCCTCTCACCATACCCATTGGAAAGGGGGTACGACAAGGCGATACTATATCGCCGAAGCTGTTCACGGCTGCATTGCAATGGATAATGAAATCACTATCCTGGGAAGAAAGGGGCATACGTGTTGATGGAAGATTTCTTTCGAACCTTCGTTTCGCGGACGACATCGTTCTCTTTTCGAGCAGCACCAATGAAGCAGAAACGATGCTCAACGAATTGAACGAAGCAGGGAAGAGAATAGGACTACGAATAAACAGAAAGAAGACACAGTTCATGAAGAACGCGCACTGCGAGGACGGAGGAGTACAACTTGAAGGCTCCCAAATCGTGGAAACTCCGTCATACGTATACCTCGGACGTTCTATGAACATGGAAAACGACTTGAAGGAAGAACTGAATAGAAGAATGAGAGCAGCATGGGCAGCATTCGCAGCCGTCAGGGAAGCTACGGACCAACTGACGGACCATGATCTTCGTGCCCATCTGTTCGACTCGACAGTCCTTCCAGCGCTCTGTTACGCAGCGGAGACGTGGGCAGACACCGCGGCCACGTCTAGGAAGCTACTTATTACCCACAGAGCCCTTGAGAGATGTCTCCTGAAGTTTAACCGGCGCACACAACACCTTGCCGGTCTTCGTAGCTCCGACTTAAGAGGAATGTCCCGTCTTCGCGACCCAGCGGAATATGTATCGAAAGCAAAACATAGATGGGCCGGTCACATCATGAGAATAATCGACGATAGATGGACTAAAAGAACGCTAGAGTGGACCCCAAGGAACGCTAAACGCCCCCGAGGGAGACCGCCAACGAGATGAGGTGACGTGTTCGCTGCACGGATGGACCAGCTGAGAGCTCAGCTGGATACGGCTCAAGGACCTCGTCAACGTCACTCACGAAGCTTGAGAACATCTTGGATGACAATGGCGAGGGAACGAAACGAGTGGAAGAGGTGCTAGGGCCCGCACGTCCAGTGAAGACGGGCCATCTAAAGTAAAGTAAGTAAAGTATATTCAGAAAATTGCAGGAGAATTACGCAACAATCTAATATTTCTGTCATGAATACATTTTACATACGATTCAGAATTCTTCTAGAACTTTCTACGAGATCCCGCTTAGGCGGACTACAAAAAGTTAGCGTTCATGCTAAAACCATCACTAGAAGTGGCGTATCATGATATTCACGATTGGGATCTCTGGACAAATAGATATGGGTGAGGATGTAGTTTACGAAATTGGGCGTGACCACACTAAATCTCTTTTAGTAATGCTAAGGAAAAGGCGAGAGAAATAGCCTCAGTTGCACTGGCGTCCTAAACGATGCAACTTGTTATGAGTAGTGCAGCGATGACCATCCGCCGCGCGTCTGCACTTGTGAAAGTCGGACAGCTTCTGGTGCTTTTCAGTTGCAACAATAGGATTGCGGGCGATAGACCACGAATTCCCTGTGTTCCACCGCAGGCCAACTTGCATCGTAAGGTATGAGTCCAACTAGTGCACTTGTGTGTCATATTGGCATGTAACGAGCAAACTAATGTAAGGTAGTGAGTGTTGGAAGTCCAAAACATGCTTATCTCGACAGCTTAAATAATAACCACCATAAATCATAAGAACATATGGGCGAAATGCTGAGTCATAAAAAAGTCAATGGAAGAAACTTATGTGAACCTAATAGATTGTACATAATAGTAACTCACCTTGAGCGTTCGAATGGTAGTTCTTCCAAACATTTCGAGAGCGATTAAGACCACTGACATCCCAAAGATGAAGACGGAAGTTTTTATAGTGAATCGAGTCAACTGTGAAACTAAAGTAATCAATTTTACACTCTAAACACTAATGTAGTCACAAAAAAAAACAAGTACGAGTACCCATTCGTCGGGGATATGTCAGGAACATAAGGTGCTCTCATTATTGAGCGAAGCAAGGTAGTTTTGCCAGCACCGTCGAGACCTAGCAGTACGACACGGGCATCTTCGTAATGGCCAATATGGAGTTGGTTCGTCCGCGATATTGAATACGGAATTAAGGTCGACAGCACAGAATCCTCTCAAAGAAAAAAATATTATTAATTAATCTCTAAACAAATTACCCTCAAGATGAGCACAAAAGTAATGCATAATGCATATGCATTACTTTTCCGCTCATATACAGAAGAAACACTGCCAAAGTAAAAAAAAATAGGACGCATTAAGATGAAAACCCGCAAAACACAGAAAATCTTACATGCACAGAAGTACAGATTTTTTTAAAACCGTCTGATATGAACACAGAAACTCATCTAACGGATGAGTTTGGCAATCGTGTTAGCTCGTACATGGATGTATGTGCAGCAATCCACAAAAAAACTAAGCCCTTGCATCATTAGGATAACATTGATCTAAAATTTCTTTTTTCGAAAAACAGAAGTCATTGTTTTTATTTTGATTAGGTTGTTGATTCTCCAAATTATTCTTCAAGTCTCATTTATTATGTCAATTTTATATTTTTGGCTGCGCATATGAGTCTGCTTTTCACCTGCTCGCGGTGACCCTGCTCATATTAAATTTAATAAGTTGAAAAATTCGAGCTTCAACGAATTTCGATTTATTCAGGCATTTGAATATACGCTTTTGGCACGTACGAGCTATATAAATTGCACACTCACGCTTACCCAATTAATTACAAAAAGGTGCTGGTGTATAGGGCGCTGCCAAAGCCGAACCAGAGTGTCCAGGAGCTTTAGTAACAATCCTACGTTTCGTTGCGCTGAACTGCCGAACAATGTCTAGGTTGAGGAATTTGAGTCTCTCGGCATCGATAGGTAGTCCAAGCCTGAGGTGCGTTCGAGACGACGTCTCGGCAAAGATGCGGGCAGCCGAGTCAGATAATGGTACCAGCCGGTGAAGCCATTAAGTCGAGTAAGTCATGGCGGTGCGTATCGTTACGCACAATTTTCGCGACAGCTTATCTATAGGGGGAATGACTGGCAACGACAATCGTCAATTGCACTGCGCAGCAGTTAGCAACGTCAATAGACCTTCGCGCTGCACCTTCGCTTTACGCTCTGCCCCCGCCTATGATCTATCAGCCTCATCGTCTAATAAGGTGTGAAACATGCGTCGCACGCTATCTCTGCTATTGCCTCTATACGGAGTATAAATCGTTCATGTATACAAATATATGAAACGGTTGCACACGAAATGTCAGAAGTAGGAGATAATTGTTTTTTTTTTATTTTTATAAAACAAGTTAATCGGAACTTTTAAGTCTCAAGACTCGAGAAGATAAGGTGAAAAGATGTATCAAATAATACCAAGATATTTTGTAGGACTTTATTTTCTTTGATTTCAGAGTATCGGATAAATAAAAGATAGGCGGATAGAGATATAAATGCTGTCAAAATTCGAATAGCTATTGTTTGATGAATTCAAATTTGCTCACAATGCACACACAGATCTAGTTCAAAATTTAATTAAAGCGTGAAGTGAAGAAAATGCTTTCAAATGTACCGTAGTGCACTGTTGGTTCCAAAAGTTCTTGATAGAAGGTTTTGCATTTTGACACCAAGTTGGATTCCATCAAAGAAGTTTTTAAAAACAAGGCGAGGAAGTTTTAGCTTTTTTCCATGAAAAAAGGATTTTTGGAAACTAGTTCTTTAGACAATTCATCCGAAAACAGAGAAAGTTTGAAGCATTGATGAATGGTGGATGTTCTTTTGTATACAGATGCAGACAATCTAAGCAACCATCAGCATTTTCTTTTTTTTTTTTCTACTTTCTACGCTACGTTGTCACCTACCAAGTAATTGCAGTACAAACAATGCGCACCACAGCGATGACGGCGTGATTGGTGAGTGTGGCTTAATGATCACAGGCGACCGAAGATATGCCTGCTCTGACCTATCGACTGCCTCTTCTGCAGGCACTTATTCAGCTGCACATAATCGGCTGTGGGTACTTAACGACCCCCCATCCCCTTCCAAATACATGGCTACCGTGCGAAGTCCGACACTATCATAATAAAGACTAATTCTGATCGATTACCAGATGACGTAAATCTTTAATAAGTTTGTTAACAGATAATTTTTTGCTCTGAGACTAGTAGATGATATGCACTAGCCTTCAGTCGCCTATGTCGAGTGTTCTTTTTAACAAATCCTACCCTATAAAAGAAAAAGAAGACAAGTGCAGTATTCCTACGAGTGAACATTTTATTCGCCAAACCAGCTCCGTAAAGAAGGAAGTGGAGTACAAAGAAACTGAATCGAACATATTTTCACACCTTGAACAATGAAGGCTATTTCAAAATTTGAATTACCTGGATGATGTATTTCTTCGATAGTTGCTGCTTCAGCTAATGCGAGCAAATCACTTTTTCGTTCCACGAGTTTTGATCGCTCCAAAACCAAACTACGTTGTAGTTCAGAAGATGTGGAACTAAGCTAAAAACCGATGGTGGTGATACGTAGCAGACAGTAAAAACACCTGTAGAGGGAATGAAGGGCACTATACACTCGTAGTTTCAGAATACCTTGTTGTGAATGGCATCCATTTTTTCAATATAAATATTTAAAGTGGCCACTCTGCTATTGACGTGTGATGTCAACGTATCCAACGCTGTTTCTTCATCGCGACAGAGCGATTCTTTAAGACGATTGAAATGAGAGCGAACCTAAATATTGCAGTTTTGCTACACTGATTGGACTGAAAAAACGGACCTTCATCAACACACCAGCATTAAGCCGCAATATGTCGCTCTCCAATGAATTTCGCATTATATTGTATGCCGTTATGTTGTTGTTATAGTCTGTTCAAAACTACGAAGCTCGGTGCAGTTCCCTACGCGGTCGTGCTGAAAGCGGTACGGAGGGGCGTAGCTGTTAAGGTGGAGGGGGACCATTGCTAGCACCAGACTTGTCTGGGAGGATAAAAACACTGACCTGACACATCGCGGCCAGCCACCGCAAGTCATTGCATAGGTCAGTTACACGTTCCAAAACTTCAAACAGTTCTGAATTGAAGTGAACGCGGTGGAGCATCCCAAGCGGATTGATTAACACCAGACACTTTACCCTTTATTCTTATTCTCACTTATCTTTGCATTTCGCAATGCTCCCATGTCGATCCCAACCACTAGCTCCACTCGCCGCTCACGCAACTATCAGGACGAACTGTTTTCCTTTATGAATGGTCCCTTCAGGACGATTGAGCTGACTGCCTGTCAGTAACTCTTAGAGGCATCATTCCACGAATCTGGCGTGGTATGGATTTTCGTTCGAGTAAACCTATACCGGGTCGTAGATTATGAGTACAGGGTAGTTCCGCTCAACATCAAATGAAATGAATTGCCCATCAGAGTGTCCCAATGAATTTTCGACTAGCCGCAAACGGGAGCGGAGCGCTAGGATATAATTCACTATCTACTAAATTGTTTTGGAGAATCAGACACATTCACTGCAATTTGTGACGTGAGGTGATCTCAATGTTGAAATCGTACCAGAAGCAAGAGAAATCCTCGCGAAATATGAGATAGGTATCTGATAGCTTCAAATTACGTGCATAAAAATTCTCGTTAAAACGGAATATTCCAGCTCTCAAAAGTAACGGTAATGAGAATTATCGTTATCCTGTAACTCCCAAGCTTTTTTTTAGCCTAATTTATTCCTGAACTTCTGTATCTCTGACTTCCTGGAACTTACAGGAAGAAAAAAGAGTTCAAATTTGATAAGATTTCTAGACTTTCTGAAGGTGATATAAAGACAAACTCACTCCCTTTCTTTATTAGAACACCATACAAATCTCATGTATTTCTATCTAACACTATTATTCTTTGACTTATTCGGTAATTTTGACAGCTCACACCACTCTTCTTTGCATATTTCTTTGTAACTGCGCAGTTTTCTGCGTCTCTTTGGCTAGACGAACATCTATGACGGTTCTCTGCATCTTCATGAACGACTGGAGCGTGACCTCGTCGAGGTATGTTCGCGTGTCCGCCGGCACATCCACTGGGCACGTTTTGCCTCGGAGGCATTCGCGGCGAATCCGCCGGGACCCTCTTTACCGTTCCCTGGCGCTTTGCATTAGAGGACGTAGTAAAGATCAGCATTTCGAAGCCGCCTGTTTACAGTAATGCAGGGAAAGATGAGCGGAACCACCCCCGTATTCATAATCTACAACCCGATATAGGTATACTCCAACGAAAATCCATACATCAGATTCGTGGGGTGATGCCTTTGAGAACAGAGATCTTAAAGGTTGGAACCCAAGCAATCCAGCGAATTTGTGTGTTCATACTACACAATAAAATAAATATCTTCAAGTATTTTGCTTTAAGTATTGTTTGGATTCTCATTCTAGAAAGCAAACAAAATCTTGAAAGAACTATTTTGAAAAATAACTTTTAAAAAGCACCTGTGTAAGCGCATCGCTAAATGGTCCTCTTTCTCTGCTCGATAATTCAATTACAGCTCTAAATAGAGAACATCTAGTTCCTTTCTTCTATGCTATAGCATCATCCAGAATACTAAACTTACTTTTGCATACGACGCCTCAACGTCTCCACTTCTGTGAGACCTTTTGAGACCTCCGAAATTGCCTCATGCAGCTTCTCTCGGAGCTCATCCGTTTCGCGCTCAATGAGTACATGAGCGTGACCCTACAACTGATACTGAAGACTCAAAATTGCTCAATTTCGTCGATTCAGCACACACTCTGAACGAAAATTAGGTGCAAAGGTCAAAACAAAACGACACAGAATGTTGCCGCTTCTGAGAGAAGAACCTCCACTTCAGAGTTACTGTCATTTATTTTAAGTTTAAGTAATTAGTTCAATTTCATGCATTAGTACGTAATCATATAGTTTTACAACTGATGTTCTCACTGTGTTTGTCTACCTGTTTGCCTATTTAGAGCGCAAATTAAGACATGGACGGCAAACCTGAAACGGTCCATTTAGTCGAATAATTCAAAACATTGTGATATATTGTAGTATTGAGCCTAAGAAAAGAAACGATATAAAGTGGGACTGAAAGAGAGAACCCCACGTATTTGTCTTTGAAAAAAACACCCCACGGATCTACTTCACAAGAGGGATCACAGCCGGTTAGTCGCGAGGCTACGTGGCGCGTCCCCAGGTGGGGGGACGTAGGGGGCTAATCGTAGACCAAAAGCGACCTCGTACCTACCCTGAGACGCAGGTGGATTCCGGAGATGGATTCCCTGGTTCTGCTGTGCAAGGATCGGTTCATAATACTATCCAAACGTTGATCAGGCCAAAAACCTACAATCAAGTGAATGGGAGATGCAAGGGAGGCAGTTTGGAGTCGCCTACAACAAACAAGTTCTATCAGAACACTCCGGGAGAACGCAATGTTCTCTCCAAAACTCATGGAACTAGAGGCCTGCAACTTGACTATGTGTTCTGAATTTATATACAAGACACAGTAATAGAAAAGAGTTTTCTGATCCCGGGAAAAAATCTGGTATGGTAACGCCAGAAAAGACGGGGTTGCAGGAGTCATGCACGCTATCGAAAAAGAAAAGGACTAGTTTTTTTTCCAGAGGGTTTTGGTGGTTTTAGTTCATGACGGTACGCTTGCATCGGATGCGGCCATTGAAGATCTCATTATGCAAGCTGGGAAGATTAAGTACGACGCTATCGGACTGACCGAGACGAGACGACGGCACCCACTTAGCGTCGTGTATGACACTGGAGAAGAACTGTTCTTAGGAGCATGCGACAGCAAATAGGTGTCATCGTCAACACGAATATGACAACGAACATCGATTCTTTCGAACAACTTACAACCAGAATAGGACGTTTATGGATGAGAAGAGGTGGTTCAATGCCAGCTTTGGCCATTTTCGTCGCTTACGCTTCAACACCAAGCTATGAAGAAGAAATAGTCGAAGATTTTTATATGGACCTGGAAAAGTTTTACAGAGAAGATGATACCTCCCCAAGGTCATAATTTGTTATTTCAGCGCCAAAATTGGCCCCAGAAGAACGCCCCAAGAACTTCGGAACCCACGGCCTTCAATGGAATGAGCAGGGAGAGAAGCTTTCAGAGTTTATCATGACGACTTAGGCCATCCATGGGAACTTGGAATTCCAGAAGCCATTCTCTCTACGCTGGACGTGAGAGTCATCCGGTGGAGGATATCATATTGAAATTGACCACATCATTGTCAATGAAAGGTTTTGCCTAACGGATGTTGCTGTTGCACCAAAGTTTTGTACGGCATCAGACCACCTCCTTCGAGGAAGATTTACACGAAGAAAAGAAGAAGTATCGGAGTTCACTAAGCTAACTCCCAGAACCATCATCGACTGGGAGCATTTCGCTTCGTTTGTCGGGTTTTGGGAAGACACCGTCATGGATAACATCGATATACATCGACATATGAACGGCTTGTAGAACATTCTCACGACTGTACGATAAAAGCGAAGAGTTTCAAAACCACCAAGAGACGCCCGTCTACGAGAAATCTAGAGCTGATACGTCAGCTCTAGACGTATCAGCTCTAGAACAAGATAGAAAAAACATTAGATGAAGGACAGCCATCCCAGCGAGCAGGGTTTCGAAAAGCGTTAGGTACAATTGACCACATGCACACCGTTTCAAAACTCTAGAACTATCGCGAGAGTACAAAATGCCGCTACGTCCCATTTTCATCGATTTGAAGAAAGTCTTCGATTCAGTTGACATCGAAGCGGTCATGGAGGCCTTGGACAACCAAGGCGTCTTTAATCCATAAATAAAAATACTCCGTGAGTTGTATAGCAACTTCACGTCCAAAATTTCGCCGTTCTACAAGAATATCATCAGTGACGTGAAGAGAGAGGTCCGAGAGGGTGATACAATCTCACCTAAATTTTTCATAGCCACCCTTGAGAACGCAATGCGAAAACTGGAATGGGACGTCATGGAAGTGAAGTTGATTTTCGGCAGCTATACCACCTTCGATGCATGCTGGATGTTGCTAGAACGATGTCACTACCGTTTCGCTGGTGACATTGTTCTAATAACATCGAGCATTAATCAGGCGGAACGGATGCTGGCCGAATTTGATGAAACGTGCAAAAAAACCAGTCTTCAGCTGGACCAATTGATGTGAAGAGAGGGGCGCGAGAAGGCGATACAACCTCACCTAAAATATTCATACCTAAAATTAAAATATTCTTACCTAAAGTTTGATTTTGCTTTCGACGTTTTCCTATGCATACGTACAACTTGCTCTCCTTTTTTTATGTACGTGAAGAGAGGGGTTGGTCAGAGTGAGACAATCTCACCTGGAATATTCGTTGCCACTCTCGAGAATGCGATGCAAGAATTGGAATGGGATGACATGGGAGAGAAGGTTAACAGCCGGCATTTGCACCATCTTCGTTTCGCTGATGACATCGTTCTAATACCATCAAGCGTCAATCAGGCGGAACGGATGCTGACCGAATTTGATGAAACGAGTAAAAAGATCGGTCTTTACTTGAACCTAGACAAGAAGGTGTTCATAAGGAATGGATCGGTTTCTGATGCCCATTCAGGCTCAGCGGAACGAACATATCCGAATGCACCAACTACGTTTATCTAGATCAGAAAATGAACATGATGAACGATCTGACCTCCGAGCTTGGCAGAAGGAAACAAGCGCCTTGGGGAACATACAAGAGCATCGAAGGTGTAGTGAAGAGGACTAATAGTGCTCATCTATTCAAAAACACCGTTCTTCCTGCTTTGACATACGCTTCAGAAACTTGGCGTTTCGCAAAATCACTCGTCACTACCATTAATTTTGATTAATTGATCAGTGAAGGCGAGCGCACAGAACATCACATTAATCAAAATTAATGGTAGTGACATTTTCTGTAAAATCAGAAATATCTTTTTCTAACAACATTTTCTTCTTTCTTTTTTACTATAAATAAAGGCGAAAGATTCAATAGTTTTCTTTCTAAACGTGTCAGTTCTACATTTTGAGAATAATCAAACTTCAGCTTCAAACACTCCCCAATCCCAATATAATGTAGGCACAAATTTAGAGTATTACTCGAAGCATGCGTGTTCCTCCTGCGACCTCCCTCGCCACATCATGTAAACTGTTGGCTACTGTTTAAGCAGCCGGTTTCATTCGTGTTTCCACTTTCTGAGGAAGGCATAATACCAACCTGAGGCAAGTGAAGTGAGCCACTGTTGTGACGGTTGTAACACCCCATTTGCCTTTTGCTACATGCACACAAAATTACTGCGCGATAATACTGCATTATTGCACAACAATTCTAAGCCGTTGCATCCGTCGCACCCCATATTATAGCTATCTGTCTCTGGCGCACCAATCCGACGCCGGTGGACCCGTCGCACTGACTTCCATGGGTACATGGCACCGGCGCACCAATTCGACACTGTGGGACCCGCCGCAGCCCGTTCTATAGCTATCTGACGCCGGTGGACCCGTCGCACTTCCCTGTCGAATTCCGTGACTGGCACACACACACACGTGACAGAATAAGCCCGTTACTATATACAAATCGACGCCGGTGGACCCGTCGCACCCCCTTTTTGAATTTCATGACTCTCTCTCTCACACACATACACACACATGACGGAATAAGCCCGTTATTATATAACATGATCATGATGATCATAATTTACGTGTTTGACACGCATATCATGATCATCATGATACATAATAACGGGCTTATTCTGTCACGCGTGTATGCGTGTATGTGTGTATGTGTGTGCGTATGTGTGTATGTGTGTGCGTATGTGTGTATGTGTGTGTGTATATGTGTATGTTCATATGTGTATGTATGTGTATATGTGCATATGTGTGTATGTGTATATGTGTATGTATGTGTATATGTGTATGCATGTGTATATGTGCATATGTGTATGTACGTATGTGTATATGTGTGTGCGTATGTGTGTATGCGTATGTGTATATGTGTATATGTGTATGTGCATGTGTATGTTTTTTATTGTATATGCAGTGAGAATTTGTGAGGAACGGACCCCTTTATTTTTTTTTTAAAATATATTTTTACTATGTGTTTCATAGTAAATGTGCATATCGTGTATGTCGATGTTTGTGTGTTGTATGTGTATTTGTACGGATGGGTATGATGTGTATATGTGTATGCATGTTTGATATATGTGCATTAGATACTCTATATAAATACAAATATCTATAATTCTATATAATTTTTTCCAATCACAAACCTACGTCTTCCAACAAAAAGGTTTCCTTTTTTAACCTTTTTTATTTTTTTTTTTGAAAATTTTTTCCCCCCAAACCTTCTTCTTTTTTTTCCCCTTTAATTTTTTTTAAATTTTTTTTTTCTCTTTCCAACCCCCCCCCTTTTTTTTTTTTTTTTTCCTTCTTTTCCTTTTTTTTTTTTTTTTTTTTTTTACCCCCCCCACCAACAAACCCAAAAAAAAAAAAAAAAAAAAAAAAATTAGGGGGGGGGGGGGGGGAAAAAAAAAAAAAAAAAAAAAAAAAAACCCCTGGCCCCCCCAACCGCCCCTTTAAAAAACAAATTGGGGGGGGGGGGACAAAAAAACCCTACAATTTTTTTCCCCCCAAACCCCCCTCCCTATTAAGAAAAAAAAAATTTAAAAAATTTTAATTTAAAAAAAAAAAAAAAAAAAAAAAAAAAAAAAAATTAAAAAAAACTTTTCCTTAAAAACCCAAGAGGGGGGGGGGGAAGGTTTGAAAAAATCCCCCCCCCCCCAAAAAAAAAAAACAAAAAAACGCCGGAAAAAAGCGGGGGGCCGAACCGGCCCACCCACTCCCCCCAAAAAAATTTTTTAAAAAAAACCCCCAAAAAAAAAGGGGGGGGAAGATAAAGGAGGGGGAATATAAAAAAAAAAGAAAAAAAAAGAGAAAAAAAAAAAATAAATTCAATTTTTTCTTAATAAAAAAAAAAAAAAAAAAGAAAGGGGGGGGGAGCCCCAGACCCGCCCAACCCAAACCAAAAAAAAAAAAAAAAAAAAAAAAAAAAAAAAAAAAAAAAAAAAATAATTATTTTTTTAAAAAAAAAAAAAAAAAAAAAAAAAAAAACACCCCCCCCCCCACCCCCCCCCCAAACCCCAAAAAAAAAACAAAACCCCACAAAAATGGGGGGGGGGTTTTTAAAAATTTTACACAATGAGGGGTTAAAAGGGAAAAAAAAAAAAAATAAAAAAAAAAAAAAAAAACAAAAAAAAAAAAAACAAAAAAAAAAAAAAAAAAAAAAAAAAAAAAATAAAAAAAAAAAAAAACAAAACAAAAAAAAAAAAAAAAACACTTAAAAAAAAAAAAAAAAAATAAAAAAAAAAAAAAAAAAATAAAAAAAAAAAAAAAAAAAAAAAAAAAAAAAAAAATAAAAAAAAAAAAAAATTTTTAAATATTTCAAATTTTAAATTTTAAAAATTAAAAAATAAAAAAAAAAATTAACAAAATTTTATTATTAAGAAGAAAAAAAAAAAAAAAAAGAAAACAATAGTATAAGTACAACAAAAATATATGTAAAAAGACTCCTTTAACTCCATATCGATAGCTAAGTAATGAAAGTAAAAATAGGGACAATCGTTAAGCATTAGCTGCACAATCTCCTTCATAAACACTTTTATAATAGAAATCATTTCTAAACCCTCAGTCTTGGACACATAAAATTCAGTAAAATTCTTAAAGAACAACAAACTTTGTGCAATCCGTAGTCTCTGCAGAAAATACACATCAAGCCATTTTTATTACTGCAGTTTTCTTCCTGAAATATACACAATATGCTGAAAACAAAGATCTAAAAGAAAAGAACCTTAGAGATAACAAGGTCTGGTTGATAACTGATAAACCGTACACGGAGACTATTACCTTGCAAACAAATTCTATAGGATAGGAGTTGTGAACACGACAACTGGCGGTGGATGCTGGTTTCTCGCTAAGCGGGATCCGTCGATGCTTTGAGAGAACGTTGGTGTCATGTGAGCTATCCGCACACCTTCAAGATCATAGAAAATAGAGTATACGTGAGAGTGAGAAGGCTTGATTTACCTTTCGCACAAATGGCTTTCACAAACAGTGCAGAAAAGTACCGCAGTGTGACAAGGATCTTCATCACAGTCTATTCCTAGTAGACGATCACGAGCGTAACGGTCAACCTAAATATGGTGAGCTGAGAATGAAATGCAATAATTAATTTTTTTTTTTTTTATCCTAGTTAGGAATGGCCACTTAGTAGTCAACATGCTCAATGGCATGAAAAATGTCAGTGTTGCCTTATTTTCATCCAGCACAGTGCGTGAGAAACTTCTAAAGTATACTTATTTGAGATGCCACAGACAAAGTCAATATAGTTACTCGAAGAGTTAACAGATAATAGAAAAATATGGCAGGGTACACGGGCCTCTCATCGCTTTCTTCGTACAGCAAATATCACTACGAAGAAAGCGATGAGAGGCCCGTGATTACTTGGTGCAGCAGCGTAACAATCTGCAGATTTAGGGGTGACGAATTCAGTAGAGGTAGTCACGAAACTAAGTAGATTTTTTTACTTCTTTCGGAAGTTGTACAGACGCCTCAATAATTATAGTCCTTATTGCTGATGTGATACAGAGTTTTAGATTTACTTTGAAGTATATATTAGCGCACCTATCAGTGTAAAGCCGCAAGGTACAACAACCTCCACTGGCAACATCTGCTCTGTGTTCAAAGAGGACATCAACCCTCAGCCCACGTTTCATCCTTGGTAACAGCACTTCCTATCGAGAGAAATATCGTTCGAAGACCAACCCCGTTCTGGACACAATGCTGATTTGAATAATGACTCTGCGCAATGCCTGAAAGCATACGCCAATGTCGCCGCTCGCGAATTGTCCACAACATTTGCTGTTGCCAAAAAACCTTCACGATCTTGGCCACCGTAAAGTTATTTGGGCACTGCTACCACAACTACGTGAATAGGAGAGAGCGTCGAGGAGCAATTTCTGTGAATCACTGTTTCTTCCTGAAATCTCTTCGTAATTAAAATATGAGTATTTGGAGTAAAGAGAAATCTTCTTATTACGTGGCTCCTTCTCAATCGAACAGGTCAGCGACAGATCTGGTGAGATGAAGCGTGTGAGCCACAGGACTAGAGAGCATGGTACATGGTGGTTACGTGTCCAAGTTAGTACAACTCTTGCAGCGTTAGATGCACATGGCCAGAGGTTTTCGTACACAGCGTTTGGATCCTTTCCCTTAATCAAGTCGGTAACAGACTGAAGCTTACAATTCACTTTCTCAGTTTGCTAGCAGTATATCTCTTTGCCTCGATGGATTCACCCCGGTCCAGAAAGCTGAGTTGGGTCGTATCAATTTGGGCCTTAAGAAGGATCGTGGAGCTTCATGGCGATTCAACCACTTAGTCAGTCATCGTCGATTATCGCAGAGAATCTACTTTTGGTTGCTCTTCCCAACCCAATCGAGAAGCTGCTAGTTTTTAATGTGCAAAATAAGTGGTAATGACATCTCAAAAGTTCGACTTTTCTGATTAACTTGTACGGCACTCATTTGTCATTTGAAATCGTTCTACTTCCAAACATTGACTTCAGATGACTAAGCACTGCAGCATTACTTGCTCTTACTTGCTTCTGCGAGCTAGCAAACAGTTGTACGTAGGTCAACTTGAAACATTGCCTTGGATTAGTCCTTGCGAATTAAGGATATTACTCGTACTTCAATGTAGTAATTCGCTGCTCCAGCTTAAAGGCAGCATACCACGAATCTGAGGTGGTGCAGATTTCAGGTGGAGTATTCGTATACGGCATGGGAGACTACGGAGAAGGAGGTGATTCCGTCCATTTCTTGCTAATTGCCGTAAAAAAACGGCCCGGAAGATGCGGCGCCGCACAAGACTGGCGCGCTCCAATCGAACCTCTTGTACACAATGGTGCGCCAAAACGAATGAAGCCGTATCTTCCGGGCCGTTTTTTACGGCAATTAGGAAGAAATGGACGGAATCACCCCTCCCGCCATAGTCTCCCACCCCGTATACGAATACTCCACCTGAAATCCGTACCACCTCAGATTCGTGGGGTGATGCCTTTAAGAGAGGCCGGTTGCGCGAGGTCTCGGACAAACATGCCTTACTTTTCTTATAAGTGTTGGTCAGTGTCCTACATACTTGTTCTCCATCTTGTTGTTGGCTCCCCAATCGTGGCAAGGCACCCAATGGGTCAAAGGGTGGATTGTAGCCTGGTCCAACTGTTAATCAACTTACTCCCAGCTGTAACTTGTAGGGTAGTCATTATCTCACAAACCAATATCCCAGTTTCAGCTAGTGAAGCGAACCATAGGGATGAAAAATTAGAATGGCAGGCATCACCACACATGTTGTTGGAGGTTCAAAAGCGGGGAATGAAATGTAGTTGAAGGTTTGGCTTTGATTGTGCAGGTGATCTCAACGACCTGGCCTTCGAATGAACGGAAGAAATGGACGGAATCACCCCTCCCGCCATAGTCTCCCACCCCGTATACGAATACTCCACCTGAAATCCGTACCACCTCAGATTCGTGGGGTGATGCCTTTAACCATATCGAACCAAAAGCAATGACGGTATTTTTGATTCATTAAGCCTCGTTGTGCATCAATCATTGAAAAGATACGTCTTCATTGATCGTACGAGCCCCAGCTTTATCTCCAATCGCTTCTCTCCTTCGCAATCGTCATCAAAAAGTTCGTAAGCTCAGTTCATAAGTGACGTTGACGAGATACAAATCCTTCCTACGTAACTAGTTGAGCACTAGGCTGTTCCAAACTGTGCTAAAAAGACAACAAAGCATCTCGTTAGGATCCTTCGAGGACGTTTTATATCCTTTTTGACCAATGTTCTTTTGGCCCACCTTTCGCCGGTTCTTCCGTATTCTTGGGTGGCAATTCGAACTGATAAAAGAATACAGCCTCGAAACTGCAATTGTTCACTTTGAATGCATACATTATTTTCCAAATATATTGAGATCTACAGAATTCATGCCTTCAGACGATACGTAAAACTCTAAGTAAAAATCATTTACTACTTACTAAAAAGTAAAAACGTAGAAAACAAAATCGGTAACATCGTTCCGGACAACCCAGGAACACCTGCCTTCTTGCATAACAGCGATAATTTCGTTGAGAACTGCCACGTTCACAAAGTTGTAGTTATCAGGAAGATGCTTTACTTGTAAGCAGCGTCCCACTTAGTCTTCTTTCAACCAAATAAAGGGTTTTTTAAAGCTGCTGGAGTAGAACAACTGGAGTAGCAACAAAGTTTTTTTTAAGAAAAGAAGTTTGGTAAGATATCAAGTCTAACCCAGCGCAATTCATCTAAAACTCACCATCATGCGATGTATGACAACTTACTAGTAACAAATATCAGAACAGAACAGCAGAACATTCAAATGAGCTGCTATACTGATGGTACACTAATACTCAATACTGATGGTTACTGTCTTACGTGAAATCGCGACATTTCTTCGATTGGAAACTTCCTTTAACATAGGTCTCCTTCTGCTATAATGCTATAATGATAGTCATGGTAACTGCACGAAAAAAATTGTTAGGACAGAAAATAGGTCTAATGAAAATACCTCCTGCATGTGTCAACGGTTGCAGAATTTATTGCGGGGTCCTTGGGATGATATCTATATCCGAATTTTTCATAAAATTCAATGTACCTTGCGAGAAAGAAGAGAACTACTAGAACACTTATCGATATAATTGTCCGCAACTTTTAGCGGAAGGGCATTCCACAGCTTATCAGAAATTAACAAGCCGAGGGAAGAAGTAAAAGCAAGACATAACCAACCTTCTCTCCCTCATTGCAAGACTGTTGGATCCTTTCAATGAGCTCCAGCAGCGCAAAATTCTTCTTCAGAAGTCGCACATCTCCTTCAAATGGTTCATATTGCGATGAAATTTGGTGAAGTATAGTCAGTTTGAGGATATAAGCTATTTGTATTCTTTAACGTACATCGGTAGTATTGCCTTTCTAAAACAATAATGAATTAGTACTTGTGTGAGAGCGCAGGAGTTGGAAGAATTATACCAACCAAATCTATGGATCTCCTTCACTAGAGGAATAACAGCCGGTTAGTCGCTAAGCGTTTCCAGGTGGCAGATAGGAGGCTAATCGCGGACCAAAAACGACTTCGTGCTCGCCCATAAACGCAGGTGGATTCAAGAGACGGACTCCCTATTTCTGCTGTGCTAGGACTGACCAATAATACCCTTGCATCCCAACCACTGGCTCGGCCAAAAGCTTCAATCAAGCGAGTGGTAGGTGCAAGGGTTTGGAGTCGCCCCCCACAAACATTCTCCATTTGTCCACTCCGGAAAGATGCGACGTTTTCACAAAAAAAAACTGTGAGACTAACGCCCTGCAACTTGCCCACGCGTTTTAAAATTAAAATAAGAAACAGCAATACCAAAGTATTTCGTGACTTTGGAGAAATACCAGGAACAGCAACGTCTGGAGAGACGGGAAGGAAGAGCCATTCAGGCTAATGAAACGGAAAAGGAGTAGGATAATGATCTGCACATACAATGCACGTACTCTGGCATCGGAAGCAGCCATTGGAAATTTGATGATGCAACCCTGCAAGATTAAGTACGACGTTATCGCACTGACCGAGACGAGACGACACTGAACGAAATATATGACCTTGGAGTAGGACTGTTTTTGGAAATAGTTTTTTTTTCTAGTTCCATATACAGTGGAGAAACTGTCGGAGTCGGCGTTCTCGCCAACACGACAATGAATATCGACTCTTTCCAACAATTTACAACCCGAATCAGGAGTCAGCTAATGAGAAGATATCGTTTAACGCCAGCCACAGATGCAGTAGGGAGGGGCTGGACTCACTTCAAGTGAAGGGGTCTAGCTCATGAGGTGCAATTCAAGTGATGGAGATCCGTTCACCAACTATCCGAAAGTGGAGAGGTTCTTTCCTTCAACCGTTCAGAAGTGAAGGGAGACGGAGCATCGGGTCCGACTATCGCACCTATACCGCCAGCTTTGACCATGTTCGTTGCTTACACTCTATCATAAATCAACGGAGAAGTAGAAGGTATCAGTAAGGACTTAAAGGAGTTCCACAGAGAAGGTAGTGTCTTCTATAAAGTCACTGTTAGTGGTTTCAATTCCAAAATTGCCCAGGAGAACGCGTGAATAACTTCGCATCGAGAACCACGGTCTACAGTGGAACAAACAAGGGTAGTTTATCGCGGCGACAAAAAACCATCTGTGGGAATTCTCAATTTCCTAAGCTCTACTTTCTATGTGTAAACCGGAGGGCAGCATGACGAAATAGACCACATCATCGTCAGAAAAAGGCTTTGCTTGATGGACGCCGCTGTTGTACCAAAATTCTATACCGGATTGGAGCATCGGTTCCTTCGAGGAAGATTTTCCTTCACACGAAAAGGAGAGAAAGTTGCAAAATTCAAAGAGCGACGTGAAAGAAAGACCATCATCAACGGGGATCTCTTCGTTTTGTTAGTCAGCTTTTGCAAATATTGCAATGGACAGTCTCGACGACGGACCGGCTCGTAGATCATCCTCACGACTGTATAAGGAAAGCGAAGAAAACCACCAAAACCCTCTGGAAATGCTTGAGCTAATACGTCAGCGTGGAGCTGCAGGAGCTGCAGTCAACAATGAACCTACGCTCGAGCTCGCTAGACGTTGCACAGAGGCGATAAAAGAAGACCCCAAAGAGAGAAGAGCAGCAGTATTGGATTCAGAGGTGAGAAAGAACATTCCCTATATCCGTCGAGACTTTGCAATACAAAGATGAGTGCTCTTTATCGACACCACCTGCCTCCCCAACATCTGAAATAAGATGCTCAGGTAACCCAAGAGAACCTCGCTTCTGAAGTCCGAATTCCCCCCAGGTGAAGTATCGCACTTCACCAGGTTCAGACAAGATCATTTCTAACACCAGCAAAATAAACCATCAGTCGTCATCAACACACAAGTGAGGCTCTTCGCTCGTTACATTCCCGAAACCAGGGTTCCTAGTCAATGGAAAACGGGCAAAACCGCGCTACTGTGTAAAAAGTGAGATCAACATGACATCGGTAACTGCCGCCTAGTTTGTTTATTGTCTGTAATTCACAAAGTATTCACAAGAGTAATCCTAAACAAGATAGAAACATCATTACATGATAGGATAGCCGTGCGAGCAAGTAGGTTTTCGAAAAGGATTCAGCACGATTGTCCACACACGTTTCGAAACTCATAGTATCGCGAAAGTAGAAGATGCCGCTGTGTCTTCCCCGTCTTGAAGAACGCCTTCAGATCTGTTGATGCGTCATGGAAGCGTTGGACAATTGAAGCATCCCTACCCGATATGTACAGATATTTCGTGAATTATATAACAACTTGTTGCAGGAGTCATGAAGGCTAAAGGATAGGGGGCTAATCGTAGACCAAAAGCGACCTCGTACCTACCCTGAGACGCAGGTGGATTCCGGAGATGGATTCCCTGGTTCTGCTGTGCAAGGATCGGTTCATAATACTATCCAAACGTTGATCAGGCCAAAAACCTACAATCAAGTGAATGGGAGATGCAAGGGAGGCAGTTTGGAGTCGCCTACAACAAACAAGTTCTATCAGAACACTCCGGGAGAACGCAATGTTCTCTCCAAAACTCATGGAACTAGAGGCCTGCAACTTGACTATGTGTTCTGAATTTATATACAAGACACAGTAATAGAAAAGAGTTTTCTGATCCCGGGAAAAAATCTGGTATGGTAACGCCAGAAAAGACGGGGTTGCAGGAGTCATGCACGCTATCGAAAAAGAAAAGGACTAGTTTTTTTTCCAGAGGGTTTTGGTGGTTTTAGTTCATGACGGTACGCTTGCATCGGATGCGGCCATTGAAGATCTCATTATGCAAGCTGGGAAGATTAAGTACGACGCTATCGGACTGACCGAGACGAGACGACGGCACCCACTTAGCGTCGTGTATGACACTGGAGAAGAACTGTTCTTAGGAGCATGCGACAGCAAATAGGTGTCATCGTCAACACGAATATGACAACGAACATCGATTCTTTCGAACAACTTACAACCAGAATAGGACGTTTATGGATGAGAAGAGGTGGTTCAATGCCAGCTTTGGCCATTTTCGTCGCTTACGCTTCAACACCAAGCTATGAAGAAGAAATAGTCGAAGATTTTTATATGGACCTGGAAAAGTTTTACAGAGAAGATGATACCTCCCCAAGGTCATAATTTGTTATTTCAGCGCCAAAATTGGCCCCAGAAGAACGCCCCAAGAACTTCGGAACCCACGGCCTTCAATGGAATGAGCAGGGAGAGAAGCTTTCAGAGTTTATCATGACGACTTAGGCCATCCATGGGAACTTGGAATTCCAGAAGCCATTCTCTCTACGCTGGACGTGAGAGTCATCCGGTGGAGGATATCATATTGAAATTGACCACATCATTGTCAATGAAAGGTTTTGCCTAACGGATGTTGCTGTTGCACCAAAGTTTTGTACGGCATCAGACCACCTCCTTCGAGGAAGATTTACACGAAGAAAAGAAGAAGTATCGGAGTTCACTAAGCTAACTCCCAGAACCATCATCGACTGGGAGCATTTCGCTTCGTTTGTCGGGTTTTGGGAAGACACCGTCATGGATAACATCGATATACATCGACATATGAACGGCTTGTAGAACATTCTCACGACTGTACGATAAAAGCGAAGAGTTTCAAAACCACCAAGAGACGCCCGTCTACGAGAAATCTAGAGCTGATACGTCAGCTCTAGACGTATCAGCTCTAGAACAAGATAGAAAAAACATTAGATGAAGGACAGCCATCCCAGCGAGCAGGGTTTCGAAAAGCGTTAGGTACAATTGACCACATGCACACCGTTTCAAAACTCTAGAACTATCGCGAGAGTACAAAATGCCGCTACGTCCCATTTTCATCGATTTGAAGAAAGTCTTCGATTCAGTTGACATCGAAGCGGTCATGGAGGCCTTGGACAACCAAGGCGTCTTTAATCCATAAATAAAAATACTCCGTGAGTTGTATAGCAACTTCACGTCCAAAATTTCGCCGTTCTACAAGAATATCATCAGTGACGTGAAGAGAGAGGTCCGAGAGGGTGATACAATCTCACCTAAATTTTTCATAGCCACCCTTGAGAACGCAATGCGAAAACTGGAATGGGACGTCATGGAAGTGAAGTTGATTTTCGGCAGCTATACCACCTTCGATGCATGCTGGATGTTGCTAGAACGATGTCACTACCGTTTCGCTGGTGACATTGTTCTAATAACATCGAGCATTAATCAGGCGGAACGGATGCTGGCCGAATTTGATGAAACGTGCAAAAAAACCAGTCTTCAGCTGGACCAATCGATGTGAAGAGAGGGGCGCGAGAAGGCGATACAACCTCACCTAAAATATTCACGGTCATTCTCGAGAAGGCAATGCGAAAACTGGACTGGGACGAGGGGGGTGAGGCTTGATGGTCGGTGGTTACCGAATGCACCAATTACGTTTATCTGGGTCGGGTAACAAGTAGCAGGAGAAAGCGAGCAGTTTGGAGAGCGTATAAGAGCATCGAAGATGTAGTGAAGAAGACTAGGAACGCCAGGCTCCGAGTTCACCTCTTCAACACCACAGTACTTCCTGCTTTGGCCTATGCTTCAGAGATATGAGCAGTTCGCAAGCAGGATAAAATGCCGTGAGCGTCATTGAGCGTGTAATCGAAGCAAGTGAGGGGCGGGATTCGAAGTTATATCCTACTACAATATCCTACGTCAGCTATCGAAGATTAGCCCTTGCATTTACCAAGTAAAGTAAAATAAGGTGGGCCTAATATGTGATTTGCGTTCAAACGACAACCGTTGGACTAGAGCAGTGAGCAACTAAGTTCTACGCGATACACTCTAAGACCACCCCTGACCTGATGGTCAGACTTCTTCAATAGGCCCTTTGAAGAAAAATTTGATGCTCATCGTGTCCCTCGCGGAAAAACCACAGGCAACATCTGGCAGCGATACGGACTAATGGAGGAATTGCTGGTGCCCGCTCTATCAATTGAAAAGCAGCGGGAGCAAAGGTGACCATGATGTTCAACCAAATCACAGATTACCTTTAGAAATTCGAAAATCTCTCGGTATCTGCAAAAACTGTGATTAACATATGTAAAAACCTCACGTTGCAAGTTAGTGCCTCCCCTCTAGGAAACGCAGATGGATATCAATAATACCGATCACTGCCTAGATCTGCAATCAGCATTCTCATATATCTGCTCAAGCAATTTTTCGTCGCATTTTAAAGACATTTACTGTTAGATTTGTAGCGAAAATGCAAACAACAAGAGTCAGGTTCGGTCGTATTCCATATGTAACATGGGAAGAGAGACTCGATGATCGCTTTGGGCAATAGATACAGTTCTTCTTCACCCTTCGTCATTCCCCCCCCCCCCCCAGCGTATCCGAACATGCTATTTGTCCGACAAATGTTGCTCGCAGAATTAATTGCACACTCCATCAGATATATTGCGAGAGTGAGCAGCAAAGCAAGCTACACAGTGGAACAGCATATCAAAGCTTCAGGCGCGCACAATCTTTGAGGGTACTTGGGAATTCGCTTCAGGCGGACAGGGTCGGACAAATTAGCGTTTTATGTTAAAATCTAACAAGACGGAGTCAGCCAACTTGCAATGCTACACATCTAGGCTATTCAAAAATGAACCGAAAGGTTCAGCTGGTACAGATGTAGTTATTTTACAGACACGGATCTGCATGAAAATAAGAAGTGAAGTGATAGAGTGAAAAGATCTTATTGTTTTTGACTCCTCGGATAAATCAGTGAGCGCCACAGGCTTTTTCTCGAAGTCGGTGTCGAATGTATTGCGCCAGCGTAACGCGCTATATTCAGCTTTCCCATCGACAGGAGTGGGATCACAGGAGAATAAAGTCATGCCGCCAGAATATGTTCGACTCTGACTGTCGCCATAAGGAACCAACAAGAAGGACAAAAGAATTAAAACCACACAACAATAGAATTAAAAGTAATTTTCCAATTATTTTACAACAATTTTTTAGAAACACATATGATTTTCCGAAGAAACAAAATGGTAAAAATAAACCTTATCACTGCATCTTTACATCGAAGAGATTTAAAATAATGCTCACCTCCAGTAACTGGAGTGCTAACACGGTCAAAAGGGCAAACAATGTAAGAAACTCCTGGTCTACAGATCGACTGCGCACATCCTTGGCAAATAGTGTGCCCGCATCCTTAAAAGAAAATACAGTAGAGCACGCAAGAACACCAGGATCAACGTCTGATCAAAACAATATGACCTGTGCTGTAGTTGCATAGGAGTCTGTGCTGGTGGTGGGACTTTCGGCTAGCTTCAACCGGGATTGAATTTATGTGCACCACTTCGAGCGCAGCCGCTTAGGCTGCCCGCAGAGTTCACAGCTGCGAGGGTCTGTGGTTTGTTTGATGGTTGTTGAGCGTTCGCAATCATGCGCTCAATAGCGACCAAACCGCAGAGGCTGCGAACTCTGCAGCCGGTGCCTCGGCAGCCTTACGTGGTCGCAAAAGTCATGTCATTTTGACTCGTCTGTGGAGGGACTATGCTTCAATGAGTGCGAGTAATAGCGGAAAGGTCGCGGCTGCTGGGAAAAGCGTACATCACCGACTGTATAGGCAACTCAAGCGACGGTGATCCAACGCATAAGAGACTTCTACTGTCTTACGTCAGTACATTTTGCAGCTTTGCCAAAGAAATGCTTCAGCCTCTATATCTATAAATAGAATTTCCTCATATACCAGTAGTTGCTCTTAGAATTTAACGAAATGAACTTTTTACTAGAAAAAATGTTATAGACCTGTAAGTACTCTCGGGGTTCTTCTTTCTTCCAGTCCAGAATATTCCTCATTGCAAACATTGCAACCATATTCCCCCATTTCTGAAACAGAGGCATCCATTGTGCTTAAAGAAATCAGGAAAAAATAGAAAAATAAAATTGTGTCACGAAACGAGGTCTTATGTCGTAAACAAACAATTGCTAATGACTTTTATGGTAGAGACAAAGGCAGCGTATCACAAAATTGACATGGAACGGAAACCCAAGGGAACCCGTAGGGTCAGAGTTGTAGATCACGAAATCCTGCGTGGCTTTCCTATCGTCGTAAAAAGAAAACGGCGTGGGAACAGCATTTGTTCCTACGAAGAAAGTTAGAACACGTCCCCTTATACACCTTCCGGTCTCCTCAGCACCCTACTCGCTGATTTTACCTGACTAGGCTGGCGAGAAAACCTCATTGATCCTCGACCGCTCGCTCGTGGACGTAGCGCATGCACAAGAATTGTGCGTTTCAGCTTACCTCACAGGAAAGATCGCCGTCTTCCACGCCGTGATTAACAACGATTAACGGAAATTGAGCGAAGCCATTCTGGTTTCCGTGATCTACAATTCGAACTTTACGGGTCCCCTGTGATTTCCATACTATCAATTTCGTGATATGCTGCCTCTAAACGATTTGATCTGATTGCGCTCCGATCAGGTGAGTCTAGCACCCGACTTCGAACGCAACCGCGCCGCAAAAGCAGTACAATTCGTCCTGGGCCGACACTTTTATTTAATCAACGATTCAATGTGAGTCTTATATATTAGTGCACACTACGGCTGCACTGACTTGTGCTCAACTTTTTTTTCTCTGTTTGTAGATTTAACGACAATATTTTCCTAGTTTTCATAAGCCGCTTCTTTCTACCAAGCGAGAGCTCGAGGAGAGAATTCTTTAGAGCAGTGTAGGTTTTACAACTCTCTAAGTACAGTCGGAAGAGCAGAAGGGTGTGTGTCGTCATAGAGTTTTATATTTGGGTCAAAATGTCACGAAGTTCGGCGCAGCACTCTGTTGTAGTTCGCGATGATCCCACCTCGATCCCTACAGATAGCTTCACCGCGCCCTTTCGAGCGCAGCAACTTACGCAACTGCACCGAGCTTCATATCCTTCTGCTTCGACCCTAATTTCTGTGCCGAAGCGGCCAACGACTCTTTTTCTTTGATAGGACATATTATCAATACCACAACATCGGTAAACTCTATACCATTCAAAAATTGATTCTAGTTTTTTTGTATATTTTTGCACGATTCGATCAAGTCAAGACTACGAAAAATGCTATTCATTCAGGTATAATTCCACGAAAGAAAAAGAGCAGAGATCTAACCCCAAATATACTAAGAAGATAAAATCTTAGAAAAACTAATGAAAATGATTTTGCTGCAACTGCACGATCCCAGTCATGCAGAAGCACACGAAACAAGAACAAAAAAATATCTTAGAGGAAGAAAAATTCGGAAATTAGGTGCGTGTAAAGAGGGTCCCGGCAGATTTTCGAGCATGTCCCGATCGTCCCTTGGCAGAGCAATTAGCGATGGTGCGAGAAAGAGATTTACCTTCGTTGGTACTTAAATAGCTAACTCTGCTCGTCTACCAAGAGAAATTCTCGCGTAAGATAAAAGAGGAAGGTGCATCTAATAGCTCAAAATTAAGTATATGAAAATTTTCGGTAAAAACGGAACAATCCAGCTTTGAAAAGTAACAAGAATGAGGCTTATCGTTATCTCTAAGTTCCAAGCTTTTTTATAGTCTAATTTATTGCCGGACAGATAGGCCATCTGATCTCCGACCTCTTATAAGAAAAGATTTAATTTAACCAGATGTCTAGGCTTCCTAAAGGTAAGATCTAAGCAAAACTCGCTCCCATTCTATTATTAGAATACCTAAGAAAATGGCATGTACCTCTAACTATATTGTTCTTCAATTTATTCGGTCTTTATAAGTGTGTAGTTATTTGCGTCTCTGTTGCCAGAAGACGGTGGTCTGCGTCTCCATAAGCGACTGGAGCGTGACCTCATCGAAGTATGTTAGCGTATCCAGTGGCATATCCACTGGACACGTAATGTCTCGGAAGCATTCGCGGAGAATTTGCCTGGACCCTCTTTACCGTTCCCCTCGCACTTGCATGCGAAACGCGCACAAGAGTACTTTACGTTGGGCTCCGCACACGTCAAAATCGTGATATGCTCCCTTCAAATGATTCGGAGATCTTACTTTGTAGATATTTCTGCCTCATATTTTTTGTGTGACTGCACATGAACAGCATTCTTCACAAACGCAATTGTAGAAAAATCTCAATATCTAGGAACAACGAACGAGGTGTAGAGAAGAAACCCATACCCGTTTTTCACAATATATCCTTTGTGGTTACGGACAGCGATAATTGCGCTGCATCGCAGTAAATGTTGTCAGCAAATCCTTCTGCCATGTTCTTTGGCCATTCCCCTTCCTCGGCTGGTCTTAAAGGCATCACCCCACGAATCTGAGGTGATACGGATTTCAGGTGGAGTATTCGTGTGCGGGATGGGAGACTACGGAGAGGTGGGTGATTCCGTCCATTGCTTCCTAATTGCCGTAGAAAACGGCCCAGAAGGTACAGCTTCAGGCGTTTTGGCGCACTTTTTTGCACAGGGAGTTCGACTGGAGCGCGCCAGCCTTGTGCGGTGCCGCATCTTCCGGGCCGTTTTTTTACGGCAATTAGGAAGAAATGGACGAAATCACCTCCCTCTCCGTAGTCTCCCATCCCTTATACGAATACTCCACCTGAAATCTGCACCACCTCAGATTCGTGGGGTGATGCCTTTAAATAAGCCTGGCGAGCGAAATAATTATTTGCAATCCTTCCAGTTTGTGTAGATGGTGAAAACGGAATTGTTCTGAAGCTTCAAAGAATATCATTATCTTGATTGGAATTTGAAAACCTCAGAGATTTTATTTGTTGTTTGAGATCATACTTTGACGGGTAGAAGGTAGTTTTGGGGAGACTCAAGACTGCTCTAATCAAACTGCACTTGAATTGCACACTAGGGCGCAAAATCGCTCCTAGACTTAGGGAGGAGCCAGAGTCTCTTCAAGTAAAAGGGGTCTAGCTCAAAAAATGCAGCTCAAGCGATGAGGATCTCTTCGAAAATTGAAGGAGGTCTCTTCGAAGCCGTCCAAAAGTGAAAGATAATCGGAGCACTGGCTCCGACTATCGCATCTATGCTCAAAGAGCACAAAACCGTTCTTAACTGTCAAATGCGAATTGCGGAAAAGCCATTTTCCCGGGAATTTTCGGTTCTTTTTTAACGTTCGAAGTACATGATACGACTTAGCTATTCGCTCCCAATAAGACTGTATGAAGAGTGTGGTGAAGTTAGAGCATTAGTAATTTTCAACTCTATATCTTTCTTTTCTCTTAGTTACATAAATTATAAAGTACCAGTCTTAACGTCCGGCTAAGGCCGGACTTCATGTTTTCTGTGGTATTCTGTTTGCTTGCCATCATTGATAAATGAAAATTAATAGTAGTGGCATTTTTGGCAAAACTAGAATTGTGCTTTTCTAACAACGCCTACTTCTTTTTGTTATGAATTCACGCGAAAGATTTCATAGTTTTCATTCTAAACACATCATTTCCACATTTAAAAAAATATTCAAACTTTTCAAACATCCAAACATTCAAACACTCCTTCGATACCAACATAATACAGACACAATTTGAAAGCATTACTCTAAGTGTGGGTTTTCTTCTTGCTTTTCCCCAACAGTTATCAGAAAATGATGTTTTCACAATAACGACATCATCGTACTGATAAAGATAACGTTCCACGCCACATCACGTAAGCTGTTGGTTTCTATTTAAGGGGCTAGTTTCATTCGTGTTTCCACCTTCTCTGGAAGGTTACCAAGCTGAGGGAAACGTGCAAGGAAATAGACACGAGGTGGAATCATGCACACACATACACACATATACACACATACACAAACACACACATACACACATACGTACACATACACATATACACATACATACACATACACACATTCCGCAAAAGTTCGCAAATTTTCGCTAAAGTTAAAAAACTGAAACCACTTCTAAGAGATGAAAATCTCAATTATATTCATTTTTTTTCATTTTCAGCTGTTTAAAAGTGGATATTTTGGAGTCTAATGACCAAAATAACCAAAAAAAAGCTCAGATTCTCGGCGCATCTCTGAGCGGACTGGGAGATCGCGAACAACTTCGTAATAGGAGGAAGAAGGAAAAATTTTAGAAAGTTTATTAGAGAAGACTTGCCCTAAAATTTAAAAAAAACTAAAAAAATAAAAATTTTGCGACTCTTTTTGGATTTGCCCGGTCTAAATTTTGAGTTCGGAAAGGAGAAATTTTGCACATAATGGTTTCCTTCCACGGATCTCCCTCACTAGAGGGATCACAGCCGGTTAGTCGCGAGGCTACGTGGCGCGTCCCGGGTGGCGGATAGGGGGTTAATCGCGAACCAAAAGCGACCTTATGCTTGCCCAGAGACCCAGGTGGATTCAGGGGATGGACTCCCTGTTTCTGCTGAGCCAGGACTGACCCATGACATCCTTGTATCCAGCACGTCGGTCCGGCCAAAAGCCCGCAATCAAGTGACTGGGAGGTGCAAGGGAGGCGGTTTGGAATCGCCTCCAACAAATAAGTTCCACATGTCCACTCCGGGAGAACGGAAGTTCTCCCAAAAACTCATGGGACTAGAGGCTTGCAACCTGCCCATAGGTTTTAAAATTTTTATGCAAAACACAGTAATAGAAAAGAGTCTCCTGATTCCGGAGGAAAGCCTGGTACGGTAGCGTCAGATAGGACGGGGTTGCAGGAGTCATGTAGGCTACTGAAACGGAAAAAGACTAGGATGACGATCTGTACTTATGACGCACGTACGCTTGCATCGGAAGCGGCCATCGAAGATCTGATGATGCAAGCTAAGAAGATCAAGTACGACGTCATTGGACTGACCGAGACGTGACGACGTCACCCTCTTAACGCCGTATATGAAACTGGAGAAGAACTGTTCTTAGGAACATGCGACAGTAGAGGTGGTGGTGGAGTTGGCGTCCTCGTCAACACGAGAACGGCAAAGAACATTGACTCTTTCGAACAACTTACGACCCGAATCGGACGTCTGTGTTGAGAAGATGTGGTCCAACACCAGCTTTGACTATCTTCGTCGCTTACGCTCCAACATCAAGCTACGAAGAAGAAGAAGTCGAAGCTTTCTATATGGACCTGGAGAAGTTCTACCGAGAAGAATATGCCGTCTACAAGGTCATAATTAGCGATTTAAACGCCAAAGTTGTCCCAAGAAGAACGCCGGAGGAACTTCACATCGGGACCCACGCCCTACAATGGAATGACCAGGGGGAGAGGCTCTCCGAGTTCATCATGACGACTAAGACCACCCATGGGAACTCGCAATTCCAGAAGCCCTCCTCTCTACGCTGGACGTGGGAGTCACCCGGTGGAGGGTACCGTAATGAAGTAGACCACATCATCGTCAATAAAAGGTTCTGCCTGACGGACGTCGCTGTTTTACCAAAGCTCTATACGGGATCGGACCATCGCCTCCTCCGAGGAAGATTTTCCTTCACAAAGAGAGCAGAGAAAACCGCCAAGTTCAGAGAAGAAATTCTAGGACTGTCATCAACTGGGACCTCTTCGCAACGTTAGCCGGCTTTTGGGAAGATTCCGCAATGGACAACATCCACGAAGAATATGACCGGCTCGTTGAACACCTTCACGACTGCACGAAGAAGGCTGAGAGTTTTAAAACCAGAAAGAGACGCCTGTCTCTTGAAACTCTTGAGTTGATACGCCAGCATGGAGCAGCACAAGCCGCAGGGAACCAAGAACTCACTTCCGAGCTCGCAAGGCTTTGCAGAGAGGCGATAAAGGAAGACCTTAAAGAGAGAAGAGCAGAAGTGCTGGCTGAAGCTGCAGAGGCGGGGAAAAGCATCCGCTATGCTCGTCGAGACTTCGCCAGTCGCAAGACGAAGATGACTGCTCTCCGGAACCCAAAGGGAACAGCCATTGCATCGAGAAGGGAGGGGGAGAAAATCATTTACGACTTCTACTCTGATCTCTTCGACAGCTATGTCCACTTGCTCCTCACCACCTGAGGAAAGACGGACAAGTCATTCCAGAGTTTCTCCCGTCCGAAATACGACATGCTATCATGTCGGTAAGTAAATCGTACGGCACCCGGTACCGACAGAATAAGACCAGAACACCTGAAGAACCTTCCGCCAGTACTCATCAACACCCTGGCGAGGATCTTTACACGTTATCTGTCGGAATGCAATGTTTCTAAACAGTGGAAGACCAGCAAGACCGTGTTGTTGTATAAAAAGGGAGATCCATATGACATCGGCAACTATCGTCCAATCTGCTTACTGTCCGTCATCTACAAGCTCTTTACAAGAATGATCCTTAATAGGATTGAAAAAGTTTTGGATGAAAGACAGCCATGCGAGCAAGCAGGGTTTCGAAAAGGATTCAGCATGATTGACCACATTCGCACTGTTTCGAAACTCATCGAGGTATCACGAGAGTACAAGATGCCGTTCTGTCTCACCTTCATCGACTTGAAGAAGGCCTTCGACTCAGTTGAGACGGAAGCGGTCGTGGAAGCCTTGGACAATCAAGGCGTCCTTACTCAGTACGTAAAGGTACTTCGAGAGTTGTACAGTAACTTCACGACCGGAATTTCGCCATTCTACAAGAACATCATCATTGACGTGAAGAGGGGGGTCCGACAGGGTGATACAATTTCACCCAAAATATTCACAGCCACCTTCGAGAACGCAATGCGAAAGTTGGAATGGAACGACATGGGAGTGAAGGTTGATGGTCGGCAGCTACACCATTTGCGCTTTGCTGATGACGTACTGATAACATCCAACATCAGCCAAGCGGAACGAATGCTGACCGAATTCGACGAAACATGTGGATGCATCGGTCTTCAGCTAAATCTGCAAAAGACGATGTTCATGCGCAACGGATGGGTCTCGGATGCCCCATTCACGCTCAACGGAACGAACATATCCGAGTGCACCAGCTACGTTTATCTAGGTCGGGAATTGAACACGATGAACGACCTGACCCCCGAGCTGGGCAGGAGGAGAAGAGCGGCTTGGGGAGCGTACAAGAGCATCGAGGATGTAGTGAAGAAGACCAGGAACACCCGGCTCCGTGCTCACCTCTTCAACACCACCGTACTTCCTGCTTTGACTTATGCTTCGGAAACCTGGGCATTTCGCAAGCAGGAAGAAAACGTGGTGAGCGTCATTAAACGCGCAATTGAGAGAGTGATGCTAGGAGTATCCCGCTTCACGCAAGTGAGGGACGGGATTCGAAGTTCTCTCCTACATCAGCGATCAAAGGTTAGAGACGCCGCCACGTTTGCCAAGGAAAGTAAAATAAGGTGGACGAGACACGTGATGCGCTTTAACGCTTCCACGCGAAAGGAGGAACCACTGGGCTACTCTGGCACGCGATCGGGACAAATGGAAGAATTACTGGCGCCCGCTCGACCAGTTCGAAGATCAACGGGAGTCAAGGTGATCAAGGTGAATGGTTTCCTTAGTACCTCTATCCGAATATGCGGGTTATTTTTTGAAATCCCGCCACATTTTCCTGGAATGGGAAAACTTACCAAAATCCCAAGGTTTGCTAGCGCCCCGAAAAGTGTGTGTGCTGAATAAAATTCAATAACTCAGAGTAACGTGACGCGAAGCAAATCATCTTCCACTATTTTGTAGCCAGAGATTTTTCTATCAAATGGTGCATCGTTCGATTCCCAGGTCCTCGCCTTTTTTCCAAATTTTTGAAAGGAGAAGGAAAGGGAAGGGAAAAAATGGAGAAGTTTCAAACTCTTTTGCAAGAATTTGACTCAGTGATGTGTCGAACCTGCGTCGTCCCATTGTCATATTGTAGGAACAAAATGTTGATTTTTTCGCTGTTTTTTCCTCGTTCCTCTGTAATTCAATTTATGAACCTGACTCTTCTTTTTTCGTCGTTTTATGTGATTTAATCAATATTTAAAGATGTTTTAGATTTTAAAACAAAAATGAAAGTATATCAATACCAAAATTTCACAACATTTCAGCAAATTTGCTTCTTCTACTACTTGGTGTTCCTCCGCTTCTATCAGCTACCGATTCTCATAGGTTGCGGAAACAGGGATGGTTTCGCTCATCTCCACCTAAGGCTGCCCGCAGAGTTCAGAGCCGCGCTGGCGCGCAGGTTTCGGTTTTGGTGGTTATTGACTGTTTACAACAGTGCGCTCAATGATCACCAATACCGCAGAGCCGTCAAACCGCTGCTCTAAACTCTGTGGGTAGCTTAAAGGCATCACCCCACGATTCTAGGGTGGTACGGGTTTCAGGCGGACAATGCCTATACGAGGTCGTAGATCGTGGGCAAGATGGTGATTCTATTTGTCTCTTCCTGTATCACCTCGGAACCTGACCTCGGAACTGTTTCTTACGACGGGTTCTGTTGCAATGCGCAGCCATTGCACCCCGCCTGCGATTCGCCGAAAACCCATTCCCGTCGAATGGTTTTTCGACGAATCACAGAAGAGGACGCAAGGGTTTACACTGATATAGAGAATGGAATCACCCTCTTTCCCACAATCTATGACCTCGTATAGGCTTTACCTCCCTGAATCCCGTACCACCCTAGATTCGTGGGTTAAGTTTTAGGGCCCCGACTGACTCAGCTATTCAATTTTGCTCCATGACCTTTTCTTTGCTCTGAGTGCAGGTATTGCAGTACTGGCACATTCGAAGTAAAAAGATAAGATAAAGTGTTTGGCGTTAATCAATGCGCTTGGGATGCGCCACCACGTTCACTTCAACTTAGAGTCGTTTGAGGTTTACGAACGTGTAACTGGCCTATACAATGACTTGGGGATTAGCTGATGTGTCAGGTCAGTGTTTCTATCCTCCCAAATAAGTCTGGTAACAATTTATCGACCCCAGAGGGATGGAAGGCTTGGTGAGCGCTAGGGCGGACTCAAACCTCCGATTGATGGTGCAGGCAGCGGAACCTGTAACCGTTACACTATGCCCGCACCACAGTCGAAGTACCCGCCACAAATGACACTAAATACAGCAGGAAAGCAGTTCGATTCTGTCGCTTCAGAGTTTACACCATCTTACCCCAACTACTTTCCACCCTAAAGCGTGTTGTATCGCGACGCGTCGCGTGCTTGCTGCTTGGGCGCACGACCTAGCTTTTGATTGTTTTTCCGTAGGATGATCCATGAATAGGATGAAGTATTTTTAGCAGAATACTTCTACTATTAGTTGAGTCGTTTAATTTACTGTTGGGCTGATATTAGATTTTAGCTTGCAGAGATTGAATTTATCTTGCACTTCTTCCTGCAACTGTGCATGATTAACATTCCTTTAAATCATAGGGGTAGTGAAATACCAAGATTCTCCCTACAAAAACAGTGAGTATGCATAAGTACGCTAAAAAAATATGCAAAAATCCAAACGAGAGGCGAAGTAGGAGCAGAACAATAGGATGTACAATAACAAAATTCATGAAAACGGACCTTGGTAAGACTCTGTAGTCGAATCCTAATCCAGCTCACAAATATTATAGGGGAGAATGTAGTTGGGAGAGGCACACAACTGTGCCCATACTTTTGGGAGTTCTTTGCTGCTTTTTTCTCTTCGTAACTCTAGCTTACATGTCATAGATCCTCTAAGACTAATGTCTAAGTTTAAGAGCCCCAACCGAATTAGTTATTTTCTTCCGGAAACAACGGCACCACTGAGTGCCACCCTCGCCCTTTCCCATCTATTATAGGAGAAAAGGAAGAAAAAACAAGAGAAGAAACCCTTTAGTGCCACTTTACCTCTAGAGAAGGGTCATTGCAAGCTCTCACATAGGACGCGATGCGCACCATTAGACAACACATTTTACGCCTACCATAGCGTGCCGACGCAGACAATATGCCATCTTGTACTTCCGGGCAAAACATTTTACTGGAGTTTAAACCTTTTGTTAAATTGAATAAGAATCCAGGGCTTCTCCGTCAAACAAGTCGGAGATCCTGATAAATAAACCCTTCCGGACAAGAAAACATCCTAAATTCTTCTAACTTTTGCGGGTGCACAAACAACATTCAGCTTCTTAACATACATGCTGTTGAAGCGCGCACAAAAAAATTCCCAACTAGCTCTTACAGAAAGCACTAAAGAGAAGGAAAACAACAAAACAAAAACAAGGATTAAACAAAGGTTTCTATGTTTCGCTCGCAAAGATACGACTTTGTGTGTAAGTGCGATGAATGTTCTTAAAATCACGCCCATTTCCTCGCCACCTGTACAAGATTGTGTCGCCGGGGGATAGCGATGTTGTTTGTCCCCAGGCTGCCAGTAGAGTCCATAGTAACGTGGTATGCCGGCCCTGCGATTTGATCTACTGCCTGTTCGTACTAAACCATCGCAATAAGATTAACAGTGGAGCACGTCGACATCGAAAAAGGCTTCAGAAAGATGAGAGTAGAGAATTCGCATCTTGTCAAAGATGCGCAACCTCAGATAATGACTTCTCTAAACAGAAAATGTTAGGACATGTAAACCTGCGGGCTAGTTATCATCTTGGATAGCGGAACCTCTGTGCGTATCCTATCATTCTCCGTCAGAAAGACGAGTTAGCACCCGTCATTGATAACTTCAATGGGTCTCAAAGGACGTTTAGGGCAGGTGACGAAGGGGAGCCCTACTCTTCCGTCTCTCAGGGCTCTGCCGTACCCGGCGTTCTTCCAGAGTCAGAACTTATTTGTTGAAGGCGACTTCGAACTGCTTACATTACACCCCTCAGTCACTCGATTGCAGGTTTTTGACCAGCCCGAAGCCCGGAATATAAAGGTAACATAACTCAATTCTGACACAACACAACCAGGAAGTCTGTCACCTTGAAGGCAAAATACCACGAATCTGATGTGGTGAGGGAATCCCCAGGAAAAGCTAAAGATAGGGTTATGATTGCGGGATCCAAGGTAGTTTCCACTCGTCTCCCCCTATTCGAGGTAAAAAAAACGGCGTGGGAACCGCTCTACTTCCTACGATTTACCCTAGAACTCTCCTCTACTCATACTTTCCGGTCCCTTCAACGGCCAATTCATTGCTTTCACTCAGGCTGCCCGCATAGCTCAGAGCTGCGCTGGGGCGCGGTTTGCCGGCTCTGCGGTTTTGGTGGTTATTGACTAATCACAACAGTGCGCTCAATAACCACCAAAACCGCAGAACCGCCAAACCGCGCGCCCCCGCGGCTGTAAACTCTGCGGGCAGCCTTAGATAGGCTGTTGAGAAGACATCACTGATCTTCGACCGATCGCACTTGGATGCGGCGCGTGCACAAAGGTGGCGCGTTGCAACTAAAACGTCGTCTATCACTCCGTTTTTTCTACGAATATCAGAGAGATGAGCGGAACCACCGTTCCGCAATCTACTATCTCAGCTCTAGTTTTTCCTGCGGACTCCTTCACCACATCAGATTCATATGTAGTGTGTGATACGCTGCCCTTAACTTGTGCGGGTCCTTCAATGAGAGTGGCGATAACTGTTTAGCGCTGATATCGCTGTTCAGCAATGATGCACCAGTTTGGAAATATCCGGTCTTCCAAAATATTCCACCGCAATGACAAGTCGCAGTGCAGGCAAAGCCACAATGTCGTTTTTGGTCCACTTTTAGCCCCCTATCCGCTACATGAGAAGCGGTTAACTAACCGGCTCTGATCCCTCTTATGAGGGAGATCAATGGAAAATGTTATTATTGTGAATAAATTAGAGTCTGAAGTGGCTGGAAAAGGCAAATCTTTCTCCTTCACTGCAAACTTCGTTGTGCCATGTTACGTCGTTACCTCATTTCCTAGCCGTGCTCCTCTCATCTCGCGTAAACAGTTAGAGCAACAACTGGTGTATTGGGTTGATCTTTCAACGCCAGTCAAGTGGTGAAGGGGCCAAACCGTTTCAAGCAAGAGCTGGTACTTTGAAACGCCAACCGCAGCCGCACAGCGACTGACAAGATTGTCGCGTAGAGAGAAGCGAGGATTGGCGTCTCAGAGCCGCGCTCATCAGCTGATATCGACTAAATCTTGTAGAGGAAGTGTTGGGATCATCATAGACCTGGCTTATCACATCTGCCACGTTTCTGCCCTTCTACATCACGATTCTCATATTACTCCTTTTTGCATCCAAAACTGTTTTTTTGACAGATGAGGGCTTACAATTCTCACTTCGGCTCTTCGCTTCCGTCTCGATAAGTCGTAGGATTTCGAAATTCGCTTGAATTTCAAACCTGAAGAGCATGTAGAACCACGTTTGTTAAGGGAAACGTTATGAGAATCGTATATACAGAAGAGCAGAAAGGTGAAAAAAGTGGGAGCACATATTGATAATGATCTGCAAATATCCTCTACAGTTTCTGGTCGATACACATCAGCCGATGAACGCGGCTCCAGCCGCCAATCCGCGCTCCTCGGCGGGGCATTCTTATCAACGACTAGAGTTTCACCGCGTCAGTGCTAAACATTTGCTCGCAAACGGAGCACATCCCCTGACTACTTGATTGGGATCCCACCACCCTAGCACATTACTCGTCAATTTTAACTATCTCACCACTGCTATTGACACCGCCTGTGCAGTGCCATTCAGTAGCAGTGGTGAGATGTAAGCACGGGTAGAATATGAAGTTAGGGCAAAAAAAATGGATGGGAGAGGTTTGCCGATTTTACCTACTCCAAACTCCAATTCATTTATGATATTAGTGCTCTGTACGGTGAGCAGATCATTATCTCACTCCTGATATCTATGTTTGTATATTATGAGTAGTACGAATCAGATTCTCTACTCTCCTCGATGATCTCCTTTTTGTTTCTCTTCATCACTTCATGCCCCGTTTACAGTGGTGATGATAGTTAACTCATTGGTCCGCACCTTTTTCGATGGCGGCGCATCCCGCCGTCCATCTAGGAGTGACGTCGTTCGTTTTTCGCGTGCATTGGCGATTCTCGCCGCGCGGCGAGTTCGCTAGAACACGCACCTGGCGCTGTTGGGAACTCTACTGGCAACATTAGGCATTCCTTTCTGATGAGGTGTGGTACTTAAGTTGTTTTTCAGAACTGATATGAAAAATGGAGGGCTCGTTATCCATGATCTCACTGCCGACGACTACAACTGTACAAACGGAATCCAATGGATCGAGCGTGTACGTTTTTGTTTTCAAATAATTGCTTGTTTGGTTTAATTCATATGATACTTCATAACTAACATCGGAATTTACATGTTTTTCTTTCTATCTTGCATTTTGGGATCCAACATATAGATGTTGGAAGTAACTACGAGTTTCTGTCTAGTCACCTTTCTATCTGTTGAAGTGGAACCATCGAGATGAAAAACGAAAATGGCAGGGATCATCCAACATGAGCTGTTGAATATTCAAAAGGGAGGAATGAGATGGGTTGAAAGTCTGAATCTGATGGGACAGGTGATACTAACGACCTGAACAGGTGATGAACAGGAATTAGAAGAGAATGGCATGATGGATCAAATGCAGAAGAGAACTGTCTCATTTTGTGTAAGCCAAGTGTTGCCGAAGAAGAGGATCAGTTTTTTTTCTACTTTTATAGTAGAAATGAAATGTGGTCGCAAGCTACACGTATGTGCTAGTTTGAGTACTCTAGGTTTCGAGTCACAATTGTGTTCGGGTAAAATGTAGCGGGAAAGGGGCAGTCAGAGTCCAGAATTATGTGCGAGACTGAGTGTTCTTCCCCAACTACATTTTCCTCCGGTTATCTTCTAAATTTGCTCCTTCATGCCATGCTCCGCTAATTTTTTTCCATTCGAAGTCCAGGTCGTTGAGATCACCTGCACAATCAAAGCCAAACCTTCAACTACATTTCATTCCCCGCTTTTGAACCTCCAACAACATGTGTGGTGATGCCTGCCATTCTAATTTTTCATCCCTATGGTTCGCTTCACTAGCTGAAACTGGGATATTGGTTTGTGAGATAATGACTACCCTACAAGTTACAGCTGGGAGTAAGTTGATTAACAGTTGGACCAGGCTACAATCCACCCTTTGACCCATTGGGTGCCTTGCCACGATTGGGGAGCCAACAACAAGATGGAGAACAAGTATGTAGGACACTGACCAACACTTATAAGAAAAGTAAGGCATGTTTGTCCGAGACCTCGCGCAACCGGCCTCTCTTAAAGGCATCACCCCACGAATTTGAGGTGGTGCTGATTTCAGGTGGAGTATTCGTATACGGGATGGGAGACTACGGAGAGGGAGGTGATTTCGTCCATTTCTTCCTAATTGCCGTAAAAAAAACGGCCCGGAAGATGCGGCACCGCACAAGGCTGGCGCGCTCCAGTCGAACTCCCTGTAGAAAATAGTGCGCCAAAACGCCTGAACCCGTATCTTCCGGGCCGTTTTTTTTACGGCAATTAGGAAGAAATGGACGAAATCACCTCCCTCTCCGTAGTCTCCCATCCCGTATACGAATACTCCACCTGAAATCTGCACCACCTCAGATTCGTGGGGTGATGCCTTTAAGTCGCAAATGAAGTATACTCGGGTCAAAACGATATGAAACACAGTGCAGTTGCTCAAGCGGCGCGGTAAAGATAGCGGTTCGAATTGAGGTAGGACCATTTCGAACTGCAACAATAAACGGTGGTAGTAGGGGTCCTCACTCGATCCTAACCGCTACGCTCCCTCGGACCGCTTCGAGTGCAACTGCCTGCGCAACCGTGTTTCATGTCATTTGGCTCTACTATGTGTGTGTGTATCTTTGCAAACACGCCATGATGACTTATCACCCCTTTATTTAATTTTGAAAGTGACCCCTTCACTTTGCAAAGGTGTAGCTCCACCCTATCGCATTTGAGTTTGTCAGTTTTTAGTCGAATCGAATGTTGTTGATGTTACGTCACGTGTTTACTGCCTTCAGATTTTCTCCGATTGCGTGGACACGGAGCTAAAATTGCTAGGTTTTATCATCGGAATCATTTCACTGCTGCTATGGCTAGTACCTCTGCTTCCTCAACTTTTGCAAAACTACAGGACTAAGAAATGTGAAGGATTATCGCTCACTTTCCTGTTTTTGTGGTAGGTCTTAACAAAAAGTCTTGTAATATCTCCTTTTTCATCTTTCTTTCTGTTCAATTTCAGGCTAGTTGGTGACACTTGCAACATGCTAGGGGCAATGCTAACGCATCAAACACCAATACAGCAGATTATTGGTGTGTACTATATCTTTCAAGATCTCGCCTTGTGGGGACAATACGGATATTACACTAAGGTCTACCCTAAACTTGGCAGTCAGAGGAGTGAGTTCTAATGTTAGTGTTTCGCATGCGCATAACTTCTTCTCAGGTCGTAAATTCCCACGGTTTCTTACAACCTAAGACTCCTGTTTATAATTCTTACTCTTCTTTGGGTTTGAAAAAGCTTTTTAGACGGATACTCCAAATAATTTATCGTTTATTTCTTTCATTGTAGCAATTTTACGAATATTCCATCTTTAGTGTTTTTCAAGTCTTTTTTTCAGGCGATTTCTGTTCAAAATTGTTCTAGATTGATTCCAGTTTGATTTGATTAAGTCCACTGAGTAACAAGCAATAACCGCCATTAACTGAAATACTATACGTAGTATATATTTTGCTATGGTCAAAAAGTAGTAAGACTTTGCAAATTAAACGAAAACGGAATATTACTCTTTAAAATTTATTTATCGCCTTTAAAGTACTCCCATTCGGCACCGGTACACCTATACCACCGCTTCTTCCTATATTTGAAATATTTGTTACACTCAATTTCCCGGATGGGTTGGAGCGCCTTCTTCGATGCCACTTTTGTAACTGGTTTTTCGAGTATCGGGAACACCCAAAAGTCAGACTGAGCCAAATCACGTGATTAGAGCGGTTGCAGAACGATACGAGTGAAATTTTCTATGAAAAACTCGCGAACAACTGAAACCGTGTGAGATGGCGTATTATCGTGATAAAAAAAAACCAAGAGTTGTTTGCCCACAGACCTAGCCTCTGGCCTTGAGGCGCATTGCTTTACGTAAACGACGCATAACGCTAAAATAACATTCCCTATTGGTCGTTTTCAAACAAAATCTAATACAATTTCTTTGATGAATTCTTTCACTCTTCTTAAAAATCGGAGAATGAACTTTTGGAGGCAAACGTCAACAAGCGTAACATATTAGCAATTGGCGCCGCTTGTCATGAATTTGGACACAGATTTCTGTTAATGTTGTCCCAGCATAGGAAAAATTTATACATTTGGACAAACTCGGGAGTTTAAAATTGAAAAGTCTTACCACTTTTTAATCACAGTAGTATAATTATATTATTGTATGTAATATTAGTACAATGTAATATTATATTATACACGCATGCATTAAAGCTGCGCTGCTGCTATTCTGCATTTCCTCCTACCTCGAATGCTTTTTTTTCGCTTGAACTTTGCGTAGATACATAAATATGTATTTATTTATTTATATATACCTTCTTGACGTCATTTTTCACAAGTAGGTACAGTTTTGGATGCTTTACTCAAATTTTAAATCTAACGGTTAATTTTCGTTGTAGTGTTGTGATTAATTTCAATAACGGAGGTAAGCACATACTCCCCGAGAAAATCTGCCCGGAAGCACTGGTTCACTGTCCCAATACAATGGATCCTTCCTTTAGAATGCGAGCTTACTTTCAGAAAATATTTTTGAAAACTGGATTACGATTGTCGGTTCCACATGCGTCATAGAGTAAGCAAGGGACAATCGTAACCTGTATTCAATACCACAAATCACTTCACCGCTTCACGAGTCTAGTCCTCAAGGTGTAACCTTGAATGTGCAGTGTTATTTCAAGAGCTAAGATGTTTTGCGGAGGACGAGACAAATAATACACTGACTGGACTAAATTATTCGAAAATTTGTAATTGAAGTGTAAAGTCTGGTCAAAATGACCTGAAGCTCGTGCATTTGCGCAAGTGGCGCGGTGGACCAAGTAGTTGCGAATAATGTGGTACCATCGAACTCCAGAGATGAATGGGAGTGACGGGGCCGCCTTTTGATCGCATTCGCTAGCTGTAGAGCGCTGCTTACGCAATTGCATCAGGGTTCAGGACTTTTGACTTAGAGATAGCGTATCACAACGATGTTGGGGTCTCTGTGAAGAAATGTATACTTTGGAGCGCAGATTATGACTACTATATACGTGGTCTCGCCCATTTTCCCCTAGTACTGAAAAAACGGCGCGAAAGACGATGTTTGTTCCTTTGAGGTACGTGGAAAGGAGCCACATTTGTGGACACGCCGCATCACCGAGCGAGCTGTTGAAAATCAATGAAGCCTAGAGAACCGGAGCGTGTACAAGGTTGGCACGTTCTAAAGTACCTCGTAGGAACTGAAGTGGTTCCCGCGCCGTTTTTCTGGACGATTAGGAGGAATTGAGCATGGACACGTTCATACTCGTAATCTAAACATCGCCAGTTTTGTGATACCTGCCTTTAACTACTCTTAATTCCTTTGGAACTAAGAGTCTCCACCCTTATTCTGCTGCAGTTTTCTTCTACTTGTCTTCCTCTTAAAAAAGGCACATTTTGAAGGCTCAACTATAGTCGTGCCGTGTATTGCATTATCTTCACTTGGTTCATTCTGTCTATTTTCCAACAATTCACCAATGTCTCGTGTTGTCCGTTCGACTTCAGTCAATACTATGATGTAAGTTAACGTTTTATTCGATACTCAGCAGCCATGACCGTAGCTTATTTTATCAAGTTCTCTTAAAAGAACATCCATAATATGGGATTCCTTTATAAAGCATGTTTGTAGGTGTTTTACACCATCTCTGTGTAGACGATAGACGGCAAATGTAAACATAGACGGACAAAAGTGCTTAGCCTCAGTATTACGTTTGATTAAGTCATAAACCCGCGTGTGAATAATAATACCAACGATTCTCATCATTATCTCGGCTGATAGTTAATTACGCAGGCGAAGCACTGGACACATGTGAGGAATCCATGTAATCCCTGCATATTGGTGCATAATTGATTGCGAGAGAGGGTAATAAATGAATACACTTTCGTACATATATTATTCGTGATTTTGTCCTGAGGTTTTCTTGTCCATAGTTACTTCATGCTTTCTACCAGAGATAGGCCTCTCTAGGAGATTGTGTGCAAGTGCTTATACAAGGACAGCCATTTAATAAGATACATGAAATGGTTAGCATCTTGTTATGTGATCTGTCTTCAATTGCTTTCAATTTATGCATTCTTTTTCTGTTGTTGAGTTCAGGAAAGGCTCTCTTGATCATGCGTTACAAATGTGGCCAATATTCGAGAGTTATACTGACATGGGAAGTTGTTTGTTTCTATGACGCCATTGCTGTTCTGAATATTTGAAATCTTCCTCAAGTTAATGTAATATTTTTAGCTTGGGTATATCATTGGCTCAGTTGCAGCGCTGTGCTATTTTGGAGGCAGGATTCCTCAGATAATCAAGAATTATCAACGCAAAAGTTGTGCAGGACTTTCACTATTAATGTTCTATATTATTGTCGCCGGCAACCTTACATATGGCGTGTCTGTACTTCTGGGAACGACGGGCTGGCTCTTTTTCCTGAGGTAGGAATGGTTTATTCAGTCACTTATTTCGCATTCAGTGGAAAAAACATCACATATTTAGATAAGAAGTATTGAAAGCCAGATAGGTTTAGTTGATGTAAGCAAGACATGTTAAAATTCAAGTTAAAATTTTGTAAATAGAAGAAAAGATGGATAAAGGAGGGAGTACGCCATCTAATAGAAAAAGAGCTATGGGAATGCAATAGCTGTTTTGAATGTATGTTGGGTTCTGAACGCAATCGGAGATGTATCCAGAATAATTCATATTACGAAATCAAGGCAAATCTGAAGTCTGCTCTATTGGATGGACATTCGTTTTGATCTTCACAACTTTCGTTTGCATCTTTAGCAGGTTCTCCCTGTTGATTTTGAAAAAGAGTCCGTAATATGTTCTTTCAAAGGCCTTTTTGCTATTATTTTATTGCTAATAGCAAAAATAATATTGCTATTATTTTTGCTTCAAAGTTTTTCTTCTCTTTGGGTATGCTATTGGTTTTCCACGTGTAAATTCCGTACTCATGCTGTCTAAAATTTTCAACAGTTTTAAGGATTCATAATTGAGTTACAGTGAAGGAAGCTACAACCCTATCTCTGCTCATCGTTCTAACTTTAAAATAATAGTTGGGTTTTTTCGAAAGACAATATTCACATTCAACATAGCGCTTTCATGTATTCTTTCAAAGGACTAACAGTCGATATTATACTTTGATATTTGTCAAAATATTAGCGTACATAATTCTTCTCTGTTTATATTGGAAATAGCTATCTCAGTACTTTTGAAATATAAAAGATGAGCTTAAAATAAAATTGTTTGCCTTTAGGTAAAACTTGCAGAATCCGAAGCCTACAGGGTCCGAAGTTTACAGTTGCAAAGTGCAAGTCTTACCAACTAAGATCCAATTGAAGTTTGCATGGTATCCATTTCAACGCAGAAGTAATGATGTTCGGATATACACTTTATAATTTTTGCTAGGGATCTGACTGCTTTTCAATTTGATATTTTTCGTGATATGGCTGGTGTCCGCAGAAAGTCACGCAAGTAATAGTAGTATTAACTTGGCAATTGTTGTATTTGTGTTCTTTTGTCTTGAAACCTCATTTTTTTTTTTTTTATAGTGTGTACAAGGTTTTTTTATGGAACCTTTTTTTTTTTTTTTTTTTTTTTTTTTTTTCCCTTTTCGGCTAAGGATGTCAATGTCTTTATCCCAGTTTCAGATCTTCGATTTGGAGAAAAAATTAAAATTTTCCTGGGGTTTTTTAAAAAAAAAAAAAAAAAAAAAAAAAAAAAAAGATCTCATCCCAGTGCATTAGCTTAGGGATGAGAGCGGATCTGAAATGGATGATTATGATTTTATGGAAGAGTTATAATTTTCCTCGTAACCACATCAGATATGAGTTACTTCTCATATCTGATGTGGTTATGCGATGCTCTTACGATCGGTAGCCACCGGATATGGTGCTATAATGCTGTAGTGCTTGCTGACAGCAGTCCGTGAGAAAGATTAGATAACACCTGCCGTTGCGACAAAGTCACTAGTTTTTAATTTGATGAATAAGGATAGAGAGATCTTTCGAAACCACAAAAAAAAAAATCTGCTGTTGGTGTAAAACCAATAATCGTCAATGGTGACAATGTAGTGCCTCAAAAATAACATTGCGGAAGATTCTTATCCTCTGCCCAAAAATTCTTTCTTACCTACTTACTTTAGCCTCTTACCATAGAATCGTCTATGGCAGACATCCGATGTGACTTTTGTCGGAAGCCTACAATTTAAGCCTGAGTCACAGTCTTGCCTACGCAGACGAACGTTCGGTGAGAGAAAACTCTCAAGGTGTTGTTATTTGAAATTGGTCTTAATAGTTGTTCTATTTTATGGAAAATCAATACAGCTACACGACTTTTTAAAAACATAGCTGCAAGGATGTATAGTAGCGGAAATGCGATATGATCTTCGGATCTTCAAATTATTAGAATTGTAAGTAAGTTCCTTTTTTTTTTTGAAGGCTACTCAACATTGCAAGAAAAGGCTTTGTGTCGGAAGTAATATGCCATCGCAGAGCTTGGATCCATTACATTAAAATGCGTTTCCTTTTTGTGGTGCTTTAAATATATGAAAAAAATTCAAAAAATGACGGGACCACAAGTTGAAGGAACCCCACATCTCCGACAATACGTTCTTCTCTCCCACTGTAACGCGTGCACTAAAGCGGCTCATCTAGCAGGAAATGTGGCGTACGTATGCTTCGCATGTGTTTCTTGCTGTCGAAAACGCGCTAGTGCTCGCATTTTTGCGGTTTCTTTTAGTTCTGCCTTTGCGTGCTTCACTTTTTTCGTCGTTTAGTCAATGAAACTTCATATATTCATCCTCAGAAGGTTTTCGGGAATGCTAGGTCTCAGTGCGAACACTTTTTTGGCTCTTTGCATAGTTCGTTTTGTCTCTGATCAGGACTCGGTTCCAGAATTACATAGTCGTTTTTCAGACATCTTCCGTGGCTTGCTGGTAGTCTTGGATGCGTAATGTTTGACATTGTTGTGATTTCTCAGTATTATTACTACAGCAAGAAGAAACGGGAGTCGGCAGAAATAGAAAGGGAGCGTCTCCTAGAGAACTCAGATCATGACGATTAAGGGTTTCTCATCAGTCTTCCATTACCTCTAGTTGTTCATGCTGAAAGCAACTACTAACCTATTCCTTAAACGTTGATGTGTCTGGCACATAACATTTTGTTCCACTAACATCTATTAACTAATGTTTTACTAATCGGCTTTGCAACTGTGATGTTCTATGATTTATTGTAGCCACGCAAGTGTTCAGCGGAGCAACTACAGTTCTTATTATTTTACTTATCACCTCGTTTACAACTGGGTAACCCTCCATCACGAATTTTTGTTTTTATGCTCAGCTCTATGTTCTTTCCTGTTAGGTTTGTTCTATACATATCTCATCTTGTCAAATTTTGACCTTGTTTTTGGAACTTAGATTGTGTGACGGTGTACAGATCTGCTGTGTCCTGCGAGTGCAATTATTTGTTTACGTGAACACCGATTTAACTGTAATCGATTATTATTTCAGTGAAACTAGTTCCTTCTTGTATACCATTTATTTAACCATATATGAGAGTCGTGTTAATGAATACACAAGAAGACCGTCCTTCTCCACTGTGTTTGATTTGTTTGACGGCATCCCAACTCTGAAAAAAAAGAAAAGAAAACCCATGATTTCTTTTGTAATCCGAAATCTCTCTTATTGCAAGCGGAACTGCAAACAGAATTTTATCTAAATTTGATGAAGGTGGGAAGTCGATGTGTTTCCTCATTCGAGTGAGTTGGTGGCTTTACGAATAAGACGTTTCTGTCCTTTTTCTTGCAAAAACAGGTAAAAGGCAGCATCCACAGAAACTACGATGTTCTGCGTTCTTCACGAAAAGATTTGGTAAGGATTTAGATTACGAGTGTGAGCGCGATCACGACCAATTATTCCTAATTGTCCTGAGAGATGGCGTGCGGAAGCGCGCCTCAGCAGTCGAATTTTCTCACGAGGTGCCTGGTGACGTTATAGATTTGACGACCGCGCTGCGTCTTCTATCAAGCGAGGGAGACAATGTCAGCAGGCTACTGGCTACACACTTGCTTGCAGACGCAAAGCGGAAAGCCTCGTGGACGCGACGCGACAAAAATTGTCTCGTAGGAAAATTCGGTCACTAGGACCACCCTTCACTTAATTTTCAGGAAAACTTTCTGGAATTGAGCGTCATCGCGCTTACTTTAGTAGTCTGAACTCTTATATCTTTTCGCGTGGATATCCCAGCATCATCAATGTCGTGGTATTCTGTCTTTAAACCCTTCAGCGCTTACGGTATATATATATATATATATATATATATATATATATATATATATATATATATATATATCATGGAGTGCACTCTTTGTACAAACGCTGAAGGACTGAACCACTGAAGGACCTAATATATCTTTGTCCTCAAACTCGTATTAGGTCTTATGCCTGACTAATGCGAACTCGTTTTACAAGTGCTCAAGATATTCTCTCCAATTAATTAACTAATATGTTGTTCGGAATGGGTATCCGCAACACCCTCAACGGGAATCAGGGCGGAATACCTACCGAACTCGTAGATGAGTTCCGTTATTTGTGCTGTTTGCGAAAGGACTATAGCAGCTACGAGAGAAATATTCACCAAAGATGCGCTAAGGCCAATTCGGGATTCAACTTCTTGTCGAAGTGCCTGTGGTTGACACTCTTCGTCAGGGAACTCAGGCTGCGAGTGTACCCACCCACCTTTAATTCGTCCTATCATGGTGTGCGAATCGGAGACGTGAGCAGTGCCGTCGGCGGTTATGGAGAAGCCTGATTGCAGTGGAAAGGAAGCTGCCTAGGTGGATTCTTTGCTGCTTTTGGGCAATGCTGTGGAATAACGAGGAACTTTACTCAGAAATGGATGTGATGTATCCGCGGATGGCACAAGGAGAGTATCAACATATTCCCGTCCTCTCTAAATCAGTGGTAAAAAACCGTCTTCGATTTCTTAGTCACAATATAGGAAGGTCATTAGATCGCCTTTTTCAAGCTGCCTTGAAGTTGCTCACAGACACAAACTGGAAAAGGCCACTTGGACGTGGATGCAAGTTGTGGACGGAAGTGATGAAGGAAGATTTGAAGAAGCTTGGGATCGATAGGCAGTTCGGATGAGACATTTCGCAGAACATGGAACAGCACCGGGTGGACAAATTCTATTCTAGCTCTAGCCGAAGATCGATCGGAGAGGATTAGGGTGTGTTGCTTAGTTGGGATGCTACACGCGAAACTCCAGTACTATTCCTTTTCAGTGCAGATTTTCGTTGATCTATGGCCGCGCGCGGAATGTGAAATTGTGGATATAAGGACGCTAGGGTGGATGCATGGTCGATGATTTGAAATCGTTCCACGCTAGCCAAGCATTTCTTCTGGCCACCATGGATTGATAGATTAGTACCAGATCATTCTGCAAATATGAAAACAGTGACTTGCACTGGCTGACCTCCACAAGTCATCGTATAGTGTTGAATCTCAGACAATTCTGGATTGAAGACGAACCATTAGCGCATCCCAAACTGATTTATCTATGACAAACACTTAATCTCTTGTACGCTCTTAAAGGCATTACCCCACGAATCTGAAGTGGTATGGATTTCAGGTGGAGTATTCGTATACGGGACCGTAGATTAAGGAGAGAGGGTGATTCCGTTCATTTCTTCCTGATTGCTGCAAAAAACGGCCCGGAAGATACGGTTTCGAGCGTTCCGGCGCGCTATTTCCACAACGAGTTCCCTTGGAGCGCGCTAGCCATGTGCACACATCGCATCCTCCGGGCCGTTTTTACGGCAATTAGGAAAAAAATGGACGGAATCACCCACCTAATCATAATCTGCGACCCCGTATACGAATACTCCATCTGAAATCCGTACCACCTCTGATTCGTGGGGTGATGCCTTTAATTAGTAAAATCAATCAGTTGTACTCGCTACCAACATGTCTAACAATTTCCTAAACGAGATATCTACAAGCTTTGAATCTGAGAAATTGAATCCTTCCCTTTTTTAGACGAATCCAAAATTTGCGTATTGTGTTGCATGGTCCTTCTGATTGCTTCGAATATAACCGAATAGTCGATTTTTTTTTATGTTAAGTAGTTTTACATCACATAGGAAGTAACAATATTTTGCAATTGACAACATAATACATGTAGATTAATGTTAAGAATAAGTTAGGGCCAATAATTACAATACGTTCGATTTTTAAAAGGGGAAAAAAAATCGAAGATTAAGTACAAATTTCGAAAAAAAATGAGATATGACCTCATGTGCAACAATGATCTACCCGTATATGCATTCTCAAGTTATTGTGCCTTTCGTGACTCGGACTCTGAGTCTTGCACCATTTTGGCAAAGGCTGAATTTGGATTTTCTAGTAACTTCGAAGGGGAATCAAACTCGACGATTCCACCGTTCTCTAACACCATGATCCTGGAAGAGTTAATTTAAGTCCATCGAAAACTGAACTTGAAAAATTTGCTGGCTCTAATTTTTATTTTGAACCAACCTATCGTAGTCCATAATGGTATTTAGACGGTGCGCAATGGTGAACACCGTGCACTTGGCAAACTGTTCACGAATTGTTGCCTAAAAACAGCGTAGGGTATAAATTGTTTTGAATAACACAGGTTAATTTCAGAAGAGTGAAGAAAGCCACCGACAGACGTTAGGGTAAAAAAAAACCTAGTTATAAGAAAATGGTTTGACTACCTGAATAACTGCGTCGGTGGTGACGTCAATAGCAGCTGTCGCCTCATCAAGTACTAAAACACGCGCGTTCCGCAACACTGCACGTGCGAGGCATAAAAGTTGACGTTGTCCGACGCTGTGATGAATAGAATTAATGGAAGATTCGCTCAAAGCCACCAAAAATTTTTTACAATCTAAGGATACTTTTCAAGGGCAATTGCTTTGTGCACACCCGTTCTATGTGCAAAAAATCGCAATGTTTTGAAGTTAAACTGTTGTGTGTATAATTAGATACTATAATTCTAGTAAAATAAATACAATCAGCGAGAATAATAAGTGGTAATTCGGTCAGTGGAAATACTTTTGTGGAAGGGTGATAGAAAAAAAGAAAAATTAACAGAATCGATGCATTTTCATTCAGTGGTAGATCATCAGTCAAAGCGCTTAGAGAGCAATGTTCAGGAAACGTGATGAAGAACCTCGGCAATTTAAAACAATTCTTTGCTTATACAAGATCCAATCACTACTTTTAACGAGTTGTCATGAAAGAAAAGGAACAAGACGGAAAGTTGGCCAGTAATGTCAGAAAGAAGTTATGAAACAATTGTGAAAATATGGAATTAACTCGCCTGTTAGAATTTTTATAAAGCACCTATTTGTTGTACTCCAAAGTTTACGTGTTCTTTATAGAATCACCTGATATTTTCTCCACCTTCGCTGATAGGATGATTCAGTCCATCAGGAAAATCAGAAACACAAACTTTGATATTCGCCAGTTCCAGAGCGTTCCAGATCTCTGCGTCAGTACTCCTTCCAAAAGGATCCAAATTGAAGCGGAGAGTTCCCGAGAACAACACAGGATCCTATTTAAAAGAAAAACTATTTGAGAATAGAAATAGCTACAACAAATAACTTGAAATGGATGAGATTAAGAGAACTATAATGTAGAATCATAATGTCGTCGGTGATATAGGAGGCAAAAAAAGGAGATTTTATGCAATAGCTATAACTAGGGAATCTCAGGAGAATCAGCACACGGCTCCTGAATAGGTATCAATTATTCCAGCAGTTATCAACATCCACAAAACTACTAATTACAAGGAAAAGAAGCATCAGAGAAATTAGCTTGAGTTCTCCTAGTTTTGCTTTTACAGACAGCACAGAATATAATTGATATCAGTAAATGTATGCGAACGAAATGCGCAATTGATTTCGTACAAACAGCTAAAATTGTAAAGTTCTTCCAGGTTCTGAGATATTTATTTTTCTTTGAGAGTACTAGTAATTTGATGATATCAATGTGTACACAGTATGGATAGTGCAAAACGTCGTGGTAATACTATGTATATCCAAGAAACATAACTTTTTACGGCTTTGTTGAACTAGGACATCTCAAGGAACAGCCAAACATTAGAAGAAGAGTAACGAGGCTCCCAGATTTTGTGTTTGATGAGATTGGTTGTTACTGCTAAGGTTTAATTTGCCCAGGGTTAAAAACGAACAGAACCTGATCAACAAACCTGAGGAATGATTGTGAGGTTTCCTCTTAGGTCATGCAGTCCTATCTTGACAATATCGACATCATCAATAAGGATTTTCCCCGAAGCAGGTTCAATCATCCGAAATAGCCCAAGAGCAAATGAGCTCTTTCCTGTACACAGAGCAATCATGTGGGAAAGAGTACGGGAAACGCAGAAACACTACCTGCCCCTGTCCGTCCTACAATTCCTATTTTTTCTCCCTCATTTACATCAGCAGAAATTCTTTTCAAAACAAGATCAAGACCTTCTCGATATCTAAACATTGTCAAGGTAAGTGATTATGAGGCTAGTACAAGATCGTGATTAATGAAAAATATTGGCGCACCTGGTGGAGTAGTCCACAAATCTGACATTACCATGCGAGGGCCAGTCAGATGGTGGCTTTTCTTCTATGATTTCCCATGGTGCCTTAGATTGCAACAGATGATAGATCAGATTATTCGAAACGGAAAAACCTCTTTTGAAAATAATTTCAATCGTAATAATGTCAAATCGGAAAATTTACGGAACACAACACTGAAAGTAGTCTGTAAACCTCAGTAGGCGAAGTTGTGTATTCGTCTATTCTTTCCACAGCAACGATGTTAGCCTCAATTTCACTGATTTGTCGTACAGCAAAGTTTAGAACTTCGGTAACCTAAAATAGTTTCTGGTGGACTTCTTAAAATAAGTGTCTTTAAAGTAAGATTTATTGGAACTTCAACAAATGAAAAAGACCTACACTGAGTGCATAAGAGATCGATACGCCTATTATACCAGGACTAGTGACCCAACCAAGTTCTTTTGAAATCGTCGCGAACAGAGCAGCAAAGAAGATCTGAGAAAAAAGCATGATACACAAAGTTAAGTTAATGTATAGGTAAGTACTGATCATACCACAAGGTTGCCAATAAATTCTAGTCGTATAGCCAGCCAACGATTAGAAACAATATTGGAGTTTTTGCACCTTATAAACGCATCCACAATATTTCCAGAAGATTTGCGGAAGTCCTCTACCTAATACAGGAAACGTTTATGGGACCCAAACGAACGAAAACGGAAATAGTGGGATTGCAGCAAATACTGTGCTGAACCCGCTTTCCCGATTCCGGAAGCATAGAACAACTTTGTAAAAACATTTCTCTTAATGTACACACTTTATTGAATGCACGGATGGAAGCTGCTCCCTGAATAGTTTCAGAGAAGTGAGAATATATCGGAGATCTGTGGGTGCTTTCAAGGCGTTTGAGTTGACGAGACGTCGGAACATAAAATCGCTGGAAATGTCAGTTTGAGTTAATTCCATTTAGTGGGTCTACTAAGAGATAAACTGATTGGAAATACCAGGAAAAAGTAATAAATGACTCCTAAGGGTACAATTACAACCACGAAAATAGGCGTTGATATAACAATCACGATCAACGTGCAGAGGACCTGGAATTGGAAGTGGCCGCAATTTTACTCTAAAAACACGTTCCATGTACGTGATATTAAAACCGAAACTCACTTGCAAGATGCACATCCCAAGGTAGCGAAAGTTCATCGGAAGCATCATATCCACAACTTCTATGTCCTAAAACTTCACACTTATAAGAAAAAAAAAACATGAGAAACGCACCTTCTTAATAAGATATGGGAAGTTTATTACTGATCCTTTGAAGTTTACTTTGATGTCAAAAAATAACTATCGATTATACCTTGGCACATCGGTTGAGAATTCTTCCTAATGGTGTCGTATCGAAGAAAGACATCGGTGAGCGCAGCAGATTATGAAGTAGTGGGGCATGAAGGCTGTGGGATGCGTGAAGGCCAGCAAAGCAAAGGCTTACAAGCGATAACAGGAAACTAATGGCTAAATAAGTATAGATTAACATCAAAGATACAATGCCAACAAATCTGATCTACATCTGGCGATAATAAGAAAGCGAATCCAAAACGTTGCCCAGAACCAGCATCAAACTTTGGATCTTCACTCTAACGCTCTCTCAACCAAGTTATCCATACACTTAAAAGTCTTTTTACATAGTAAAGGACCCACATTCAATCACTCCCAACCCGCCATACACTCCTAAGCGTACGGCAGTCGATGTCTTGTTCGGGTGGTAGCCATCATTTTCATCAGACCTGTATTGATATGTACTATGGTAAATACTCATATTGTAGAAAAGGTAAAAACTACAACCGACCATGCCGAAAGCCAAAAATTACGCGAAATTTGGAATATTTGGTAAGCAGATAGGAAGAAAAGAAATAGGAAGCTCTTCCAATAAGAAGCCGCTTTGACATACAAATGATACACTGACAGTTTCACCTGCAATCGAAAAAAAATGCAACTCATCAAAAGCAGCACGTCACGAAAATTTTGACAAAGTTGTATCTCTCGTGTACATTATAGTGTTCGGTGTGTAGATTACGAGTATGAGCGTGACCACGTACAATTTCCCCTAATCGTTCAGAAAAACTATTGGAAACAGCCCTATTTCCTACGACGTTAGAACGCGCCACCATTATACAGGGGGCGCGTACAGCCAGGAGTCGAAAATCAGGCCTCTCTACCACCCTATTCAAAACCAACGAAGGGGCTATTGAGGAAAATCGTAGCGTGTACAAGAGTGGCGCGTTCTAACGCACGTGTTGGGAACTAATGCCGTTTCCCACGCTATCCTTCTCGACGATTAGGAGAAATTGGGCGTTGCCACGCTCATACTCCTAATCTACATCCCAAACTGTATATTGTCCATTAGAGATCCGAATATTTTCGAAAAATTGTGGAAATTTCGTAAATACGCTGTCTTTGATATAACATATCCAAGCTTAATAGATTTCCTGAAGACATTTTTTGTAACTGAATTAATGTCTACATGTTTTCATGTCTTACAATACTTAGTATAATACATAATGTTTAGTGTATGTGATTGCGGAAGAATGTCCACATGCAAACGTAGCTTATAGGCACTGAACGGCAGCAGACACTGACAGATAGACGAAAGAGAAAGAGGTTATGTCTAAAATAGAACGGCACATTTCCAAGTGAGAATGCACAAGAGAATGAGAATAAGTCCCAGAGGATCATTGGAAAAGAAATCTGCATCACCTTCAAATGAAATTTCCAAATTCAGGTGACGAGAGAAAGCAGATCGAAACGCATGAAAACTTGAGTGCTTCTTTTGGAGTTGCAGTAACTTCTTCGTAGCAAGTCAGTGCGAACCAGTCGGATGGAAAAATGTTCTTGCGATAAACACATACTGTTTATAAAAGAGGAAGGTTAAGGTAGTTGGTGCTGATCAACTTCTTCGGAATGCACTAGCGCGTTCGACTTCAACTCAGAATCGCAGAGGTTTACAAACGCGTAAGTGATAATGAAATACAGAGCTGACAACAAGGAAGTACCGCAAATCTGTGTCTTCAAAGGGTACTATCAGCTGCTCAGCGCCGGATGCATTTGCTTAGTAACTTAATTCTGCTTATTTCTTTAGTTTTAGTTCTATATTTGATCAATGTTGACCAAACATCCTCTGCTGTATTTATTAGAAGAAGGGCAAATAACATAAAACGTGAATTTATTCACTGCTGCACAGTTTTGTAGAATTAATGTGCACAATTCAACACCTGATGTAGCCATAGTTTAGGGGCTGTAGATTGATATCACGACAAGCCCAGAACGGTCAGCTTCGCCAACCTCTCTTACACGTTTTGTAAGCACCAATTGTTTGTTAATATTACATAATATTAACAAACAATTGGTGCTTACAAAACGTGTAAGAATCAAATCACTAATAACCACAATCTCTAAAAGCTTGAAAAGTCCTACAGTTTCTAAAATATAAACTTCTTCGTATACCACGTTTCACTTCTTGGAACTTACAGCCTGGAACTTAGGTGCTTTATGATTGGAAGCCCGCGACAAGGTGTTTTAAGCTTGCGTATGAGAAAAATAGTAGATTGTTCAGCAGCAAAGCAAACGAACAGAGCATGGATCAAAAAAAGAAGCGACAAAATTGATACTAATCGTACGAAAATCCGCAGTGGTATCATCCTGCCAATGCAGAATTCCTAGTAAGATTCTAACTAATAATACACTACAAACACCTATCAAAAACCAACAAAATCCCCTCTAGTTGGAGGAATTTTCCATGAACAGTGACAACCGTGGTCAGCGCGCACAAGTGTCGCTACACCATCTCCGGCAACTACACGTGCACAGATCCGCCGTGCGCTGGGACAGTTGATTGAAAATTTTAAAAATATATGGAATTATTAAAGAAAGGTGAAAACAATGCTCCTTTTCTCCTCTAACCTAATTTAACTCTGATCAAAAGTTCAAAATATCTCTAGTGTGGTCAATTTCCAAGAAGGGCAAACTTTGTCAATTTCTTTTCGATGCGGTATTCCAGAGAGATTGATACGGCTTCCGCATTGCGGAAATGCAACGTTGCTCAATTGAAGTGACATGTTTTACAATTAGGAGCACTTTCTCGAAACCGATGTAATTTGAAACGTTCAACATAGAGGTGAGTTAAAAAAAAAAGAAAAAGTCTTCAATCAAAGCTGTTCGAAAATTCCCTATAATGAAATGTTTTCCCTGGGGGCCGGTGTAGCGCAGTCGGCAAGAGCTTCCGCTGTCTGCACAATCAATCAGAAGTTCGAATTCGCCCTAATGCTCACCAAGCCTTTCATCCCTACGGGATCGATAAATTGGTATCAGACTTGTCTGGGAGGATAAAAACACTGATTTGACACATCAGCCGGCCCCCACAAGTCATTGTATAGGCCAGTTACACGTTCGCGGAACCTAAAACGATTCCGAATTGAAGTGAACGTGGTGGCGCATCTCAAGCGGACTGATTAACGCTAGACACTTTATCCTTTATCTTTTAACATCGCTGCCATAGGTAGGCTGTAATTAAAAACCTGTGCGCAGATTAGCGCAGAACAGTTCTGGTTATTTTGAACATCACCAGAGAGAAGAAAGAAAGGAAGAAAAAACAGCTTTTCTCACTCACACATACATACATATATATATATATATATATATATATATATATATATATGCATATGTATGTATTTATATATATATATATATACATATATGTATATATAATATACAATATACGGATCTATGTCCGTATTCGTATCCAGTCTCAAATACTCGAATTATAGATTGTCTCCATAACCTTCTGATATAGTAAGTTCTGAAGAAATTGATATAGATCAAAAGGGACTTAGACTTCTTCCAGTAACTGAACAGCTTCTCCAGCTACACTTTAAATCATACAGAAACAAAACTAACATTCCCAGTCTCGACTGACTCCTTTTTAATGAGTTTACCATCATCTTCCTTCTGTATATGCGAAGACAACAAGGATTTCGTACTTCTAGAATTAATGAAATTGTAATAGAATTCTTATGCGAGTCTGCCTCATAGCAAAAAAATATACGTTCTGATTCCGCTCTTTGAGAGGTCTGATAGATTAGATTCGTCCAGATCTGCAATTCTGTTAGTTATTAAATATAAGTGGTAACATTTGTGGAAATATCGAAAAAATACGTACCTTCATCAGTCTTGCCAGAGCCAGAGAACTTCTCCATGTCACTACCTTCTTTCTCTTCATCGCCTTCTGATTTTGAAGAATATTCATCGACGAATTTTGCGAACACACCGTGCTGCTTTATTAAGTCGTTATAACGGCCTATCTCAATAATGTGACCATCTGAAACTGGATGATCATTCTATTGTTTTGAATGTATGGAGTGCTTAAAAATACCTCCCAAGACGATTATCTCCTCAGCTGACTTTACGTAGGACAGCCTGTGTGTGACGAGGATCCTTGTTTTATCGCGGAGGAGACCGTTAGAACCAAGAACCTGAAAAAAAATGGTACAAGTACACCTTATTCAATAAGTATAGGATTCATCAAAATCTGTACGTTACATAATAACATATTAACCTAATGATTTGACCTACACTGAATCTCCGAAGCATTTCTTCTCCGAATGTTTCAACCATACATGGCTATTTTTCCGTTTCCTTCAATACCATAAATCTCATTCACCAGTACTTCGTTTTTACTTTTCAAAAATAATAAGCATGAATTCTTCTTCCTCGTAATTGAAGGCAGCACACCACGAATATGACGTGGTGAGGGAATCAGCGGGAGAAGCTGGAGATGGGGTTGTAGATTGCGGAATCCGGGTGGTTTCGCTCATCCCTAATCGTCCTTAAAAAACGGCGTGAGAACCGCTTTAGTTCCAACGAGCAACGTTGGAACGCTATAAGTTGTGGCCCCTCAGCAACCTAATCACTGGCTTCACTTGAATAGGCAGCCGAGGAGAACTCACTGGCTTTCGACCGCTGCGCAGCTGGATGCAGGGCGTGTACGAGGGTGGCGCGTTGCAACTGAAATCGTCGTGAAGAAATAAGTCGTTCACGCAAAATTTTTTATAACGATTAGGGAGAGATGGGCGGAACCACCCCTGATCCCGCGATCTACAATCCCATCTCTAGCCTCATCCCTTAATATGTCAGATTCGTGTTATGCAAAATAAGTAAGTAACAATAAGAACAAAATTTTCTTTCTCAAAATTTCTCAAAGAACTACACAGTTCATTGGTTCTGTATGTATTTTCATTAAAAGTTGGAGGGAATAAATAGTTGGGAAAACAGTTTTAGAGAACTCCTTATGAGTGCACGGTGTTCTTCAAAATTTTCGGCCTAGCGAAATAGTATACAATGAAGAGAATAGATCAGTTTTTCTCTTTATCTGTTCAAAATATAATCTATCCAGTGCAAAGCGCAAGTCTATAAGTACGAGTTAACCCTTTTTTGGTCCTAAAAAAGTTTTTTTTACGGGTTCCCATTCACATTGTCGTGAAGACTTCGATAATCCCTTTGACTGCATCAAAAATTACATCCTTCAGGTTCAAAATCAACCCTAATCAAGAAATAGTCCAAGGAGACAAATGCGAGCACGCTGTGTTACGTCTGCTTGAAAAAGGAATTATCTAATGCTTGCTGCCGGTAGATTTGATATTACACCAATGCGAGTTTACTTCACGCGTTCCACAGTCTTTGAAGCGAAAAAAAGTGAATAAAGTTGCAGTAATGTTTAATCGTAACACGTTGTTACTCCGTGACTTGCACTAGTGAGCGATGAAAATTGAGTACATCACTTATTTTCGAGTGATTTTCGAGTGCACGTGAAAATTCGCTTCAGGCCGTCAGAGGAGCATACAGCGTAATAACTGGCAGGTGTCTCCTATCATACTAAATTTGATGATACGGTCTGTCAGTTATCACACAAATATTACATATTATTATACTATTACTACTACTACTACAATGATAATATTAACTGCTACTGTCCGCTTGACTAGAATTCCCAAGTGCATGCATTGAAACGTGCACCCGAAAGTTGTGTAATTAACCCGATTCACTGTGCTCCATTCAGGTTGAATTGTACGAGTCGAATGTCGAAAATGAGCGTCCAGTTAAAACTGCGAACAAACAGCATTTGAATGAGAGATGCAGCAACATTTGTAAGAGCGTTGGGTGGTGGTCAATGTTAATGGCGGGCTTCTCATCTTATAAAGTTTGGAAATAGACTAAACCTGGATAACCCATGGGCAGTCGATGGTGCAGATCACGCACATTCGTACCACCTGTACGAAGGACTTTGGTGACGATCGATTTTACCAGTTCTTTCCTATCTTCACTACACTTCTGAGTTTATAGAAACCGACAAAAACAAGCTTTTGTGAGTATCTGAGCCTGCTGACTGCAGAAGTCGGCATCATGCAGACAACGACCTCAGGCGGTCATCGATATAATTGATATGATCTACCTTTTTCATAAAGATGGTGGAGAACTGTCAACGTAGGTCTTCATATGTTGCTGATGGCAACTTTTATATGCCAAAAAAAAACTTCCAATCTCTTCGAACTTCAAAGAATAATCTACTATTTTTTTTCTGCGACGGCCGACAAAGCGAGCCACACGCACTGGTGTAGAATTACATGCTGCTAGAAAAAAAACCAAATATGAGTGGCTGTGTGAAAAAAATCAAATATGAGGTCAATACCCCTTGTTTTAATAAACTCGTTACCCTAGATAGATTGAATGTTGATGGAAACTCCAAAATAGTTGGTAATGCTAGGAGCAGGTGAACAAACGCAAGCCATTCTTCCAAAGACCTTAAAAATGTATGGAACTTAGCTACCACCATGAATTTTTTGCTGGGGTATGCTTTTGTTGGCAATGAGTACCTCCGTTGAAAAACAAACTTCTGTGTATTATGCGAAAGCGGACGGGGGATGCCAATCTTGCAAACTTCATTCTTGGATGTTGCTACCAATATCATTGTGTACAATTAACAAAATTTACGGAATCAATCATGATTTGCGCCTGTGTACGGAATCTGACAAAAACTTGGGACATTATCACTCAATTGAGGCTATTTTGAGTACCCGAAATAAACCATTGCGTCAATGAAGCAAAAAGCTTATGAGAACAAATGAATCATTTGCTGGTATCAACGGATCCTTGTGCGTCGCTGTCAATGTGATCCCAGATAGCAGTAGACGCTATGTGTGACCGAGAAAGTGCGTTGCACATTTCCTATATGCCCTTAAAGGCAGCATACCACGAATTGAGGTGGTGAGGGAATCCGGGGGAAAAGCAAGAGATGGGCTGCGTGATTGTAGAGTCAGGTTTGGATGGTTTCAGGATGAAAATGGAATCAGGATGGTTTTCATTCATTTTCTACCCAAGGCTGTCCGCAGAGTTCAGAGCAGCGCGAGCGCGCAGGTTTCGGTTTTGGTGGTTATTGACTATTCACAACAGTGCGCTCAATAATCACCAAAACCGCAGAGCCGTCAAACCGCTGCTCTCATATCTGCGGGCAGCTTAAAGGCTTCACCGCACGAAACTGGGGTGGCGCGGATTTCAGGTGGAGAGTTCTTATACGGGGTCGTAGATTATGGAGAGAAAGGTGATTCCGTCCATTTCTTCCTAATTGCCGTAAAAAACGACACAGAAGATGCGGCGCCAAGGCTGGCGTGCTCCAATCGAACTCGTTGTAGAGAATAGCGCGTCGGAACGCTTGAAGCCATATCTTCCGGGCCGTTTTTTTACGGCAATTAGGAAGAAATGAACGGCATCATCCGTCTCTCTATAATCTACGACTCCGTATACGCATAACCCACCTGAAACCCACACCACCCCAGATTCGTGGGGTGATTCCTTTAATCGTCGTAAAAACGATATGGAAGACGTCATTTTTAAAGACGATTTCAGTTGCAGCGCGCTGCTCTTGTGCAACGCCACATCTATGTGCGAGCGGTCGGACATCAGTGATGTCTCTTCATCAGTCCATTCAAATGAAACCGATGAATAGACTGCTGAGGGGGCAGGACATACACATGTACATAGAACAGCGTCCTAACATGCCTCATAAGAAATAAGGTGGTTTCCATGCCATTTTTTACAACGATTAGGAAGAGAAGAGCGGGACCACGCTGGGGCCCGAAATCTACAACTCAATCTCTACCTTTTGCAGTGGATTCTCTCACCTTGTCAGATCCCTGGCATGCTGCCCTTAACTTGCGCGGGTCCTTCAATGAGAGGTGCGATCACCACTCAGCGCTGACATCGCTGTTCAGCAATGATGCACTGGTTCCGAAATATTCGGTCTTTCAAAATATTCCGCTGAAATGGCAAGTTGCAAAACATTGGAATAGCATCTCATATTTTCCTGAGTTAAATCTGGTTAAATAGCATTTCATCCAGTATAGGCAAGTTTAAGAAAAAAAGGAAAGATAACCTCTATATTTATTTGAACTCTTGAACGATCAAGAATGTTAAATATGTATACCACCATGATCATGATATATAATAACGAGCTTAGTCCGTGTGTGTGTTTGTCTGTGTATCACGAAATTCGAAAAATGGGTTGCGACGGGTCCTGCGGTGTCGGATTGGTGCGCCGGCGCCAGATACCCATAGAAGCGGTGCGACGGGTTCACCGGCGGCAGATATCTTAGGAAGGGGATGCGACGGGTCCACCGCGCCAGATAGCTGTAGAAGGGGGTGCGAGGGGTCCACCGGCGCCAGATACCCATAGAAGGGGTGCGACGGGTCCACCGGCGCCAGATAGCCACAACATGGTGTGCGACGGGTCCACCGGCGTCAGATACCTATAGAAGGGAGAGTGACGGGTCCACCGGTGTCAGATACCTATAGAAGGAGGTGCGACGGGTCCACCGGCGCCAGATACCTATAAAAGGGGGTGTGACGGATCCACCGGCGCCAGATACCTATAAAAGGGGGTGTGACGGATCTACCGGCGCCAGATACCTATAGAAGGGGGTGCGACGGGTCCACCGGCGCCAGATTGGTGCGCTGGCGCCAGATACCTATAGGAGGAGGTGGGACGGATCCACCGGCGCCAGATACCTATAGAAGCGGGTGCGACAGATCCACCGGCTCCAGGAAGCCATAATATGGGGTGCGACGAGTCCACCGGCGTCGGTGGGCCCGGTCATTGGTGCGCAATAACTTAGTGTGCATGACACAAAAGATAAATGGTTGGAGCCGTTTCATAGTCGTAACCACTTGGCGCTTTGCTCTTCACCTTTATGACTACTCTGTGTGCCTATTTCCTTCTTCTTTCGCCTCAAGTTTGTAGCATGCCATTCTCAGAAAGTGGAAACACGCATGCAAATGGCTGCTTAAATAGTAGCAGGATGTTTATGTGATTTGACGTGGAACGTTATCTTTATCAGTAGGATGACGTTTTCCACGTTATTTTATGTTAAAACATCATTCTGTGATAACTATTGGGAGAAATCGGGAGGAATACCCATACTTCGAGTAATGCTTTCAAATTGTATCTATATTATTCTGGCATCAAAGGAGTGTTTGTAGCTGATGGTCGAATATTCTCCAAATGTAGAATTGACGCGTTTAGAAGCAAAACTCCGTAATCTTTCGCTTTAATTTATAATATAAAGAAGAGAAGGAACGCGTTGTTTAAAAAACGCAAATCTAATTTTACAGAAAACACCACTACTATTAACTTTCATTGATCAGTGAAGGGGAGCGAAGCTAAAATCACCGAAAGTCTGAAGTCCAGCTTTAGCCGGACATTCAGACTGGTTATTAATAATTGCATACTTACGTTCTCATATATGTGCCTCCCAACATGTGCGTCTACAGCGGAGAGCGGATCATCTAGCAGATACACGTCCAAATCTTGGTAAACAGCCCTCGCCAAAGAGATGCGGGCCTTCTGACCACCGGAGAGGTTAATTCCCTGAAGGAGGAGTTTTAAAGGAGCCAAATAAAAAAAAGATCCTAATAAGCACCTTCTCGCCAATTTCCGTTAAATCTCCATTGGTGAGCATTCTCAAATCAGGTTTAAGAGCACAAGCAGCAAGCACCTGCGAACAGGGATTGGCAACAAAAAACAGATGAGTGGAGCAAATAATATTCACCTGATTATATCTGCTCCTGTTCAAAGGTTTTCCAAACAGTATATTGTCACGTAAGGTCATATTCTGAATCCACGGCAGCTGAGGAACGTATGCTACCTTGCCGCGCATTCCAACATAACCACGCAGTTTTCCCATTTCACCTGAGCATCAAAAGCAACTCCTTACAAAACCTTGCTATCCACTCCTAAGTAGAATGAGGAACAGTTTTTCTACCTAAAAGAGCTGATAACAAGCTCGACTTCCCGGATCCAACTTTTCCAACAACGGCAATGAAGGATCCTCGAGACGCGTTGAAGTCTATATCCTGCAAGAAATGACAGTCAGTTGTAATACTCACTGGCAGAGATGGGAGGGGGCGGTCGTTAGGTACCCGCAGCCGATTGTGTGCAGCCGGATAAGTGTCTGTAGAAGAGGCTGTCGGGAGGCCAGAGCAGGCATATCTTAGGTTAGCTGTGACCACTAAGCCGCGCCCATCGATCATCACGTCTCAGTGGTTATGTGTCGTGTTTTTATTGCGATAACGTAATGGAGTTGACTTCTGGGAAGGTTCAAAGAGCAAAATGGCAGCAACGTACCAACGTAGAAAATGAAAATGCTAAAAAAGAAGGAAAAATAGATGATTACAAAAACAAAACAGCATTAAAAGACATTAATGAAACTGAAATCGTTCAAAAATAAAAGTTGAAAAGTGTAAAAACGAGGACCTGGTCGTTGGAAGGCATATATTTGTGACTGGAAAAACTTTGTAGAAAATATAGACATATATTTGTATTTATACAGAGTATTTAATTCATTAAGGCATTGTATTTATTTAATACTGCATTAGTTTGTAAAAATTTCGATGTTTGTTTTACACAAATAAAATACTATTATTTTCTATTTCTGGCATTTCGACTGTAATCTTTGGATGTATCTCTACACGTAAGCGATCGATAGCCCGTACAGAAGCAATGCCAGAGGTAACGTGCTCCTGCGAGGCATGTTTCGTACCTCATTAGACGATGAGGGGCGAAGATGGACGTTGTGATGGACGGGACATAAGGCGAACGCAGCGCAATGCTCCGCTGACGCTATTAACTGCTGCGCAGCGCAATTAACTATCGCCGTTGCTAGTCATTTCTCCTTAGGATAGGCTGTCGCAGAGGCTGCGGGTACCTAACGGTACGCACCCAGATGGGAGCAGACCTTAAGCGTATTAGTGCGAGAGTCACCATTCTCCCAATTCGCAGAGAAGTTTTCAAATTCGACGACATTTTCTGCGTCTGAAATGAGCACTCTGTAAAACGCCAAAAAAAAAAACTCTCTCTAGAAATATAAGCAATGAGATTTCCGAGGGATTCTAAACTAATTTGCAAGGACAAAAAAGGAAATGATTACACTTAGTTTTTCCGTAACTAATTTAGGGAACTTTTTCCTAAATTTCCCTTCAAAACTTGGCAAAGTGCCAATAAATCTGAGCATACGAGTTTGTTTTTGCTCTGAAAAGAGCATATGAAAACAATTACACAAGGAGGTGACGAGGGTATGAAGCCAAGCCTCGGCAAAAATACCGAAACTCCAGCGATCAACAGATTTAGACACCATATAATACCGTTACTTTGCTTTCCACAATTTGAGAAGCTATGGAAGTAATAGGTTGGGAAATAAGTTAGTAGAGTTTTATATTTTATACTGCGATGACTTGCTTGCTCTTTGGTTAAAGTGCTTAAGTTATTCGTAAGAGTGTTTTTTGCTCTACAAAACTGTGACAAATCTTTTGATTTATTTTTTAAATCATTTTCACCCTCCTTATCCCGCCAGACACCAAGCAACACATGACCATAGGCAACAATTCTTGTTCAGAATTGTTACGGAGATGAGAGAGAAGAGGCAGACGACCCGAGCGGCTGCAGCAGAAAAAAAAATCGAAGAAAAGTAGAAATCAAAAGTGACGATTTTTGGCTTCTGCGTAATCCATTGCTAAGACTGGAAGATTATAAGAAAAAGCAAGTTATTCGAAAACAATAATCACAGTTTTTTTTTGTAGCAAGGAGAGATCTTTCAAATAATGCCCACACATTACCAAAGAGCAAACAAACCATAAAATAAAATCTAATTTGAAACTCTATGGACTTATTCCCCAACCTAATACATTCAGCAACATCGCAGACTATAACAACTCTTCAGTGATAAGATAGCGGTACAGTAATCAGTAGGAACGTGTTGAAAAAGAATGAAAGAATTTTCTCCAACACTTTGTAACGACATTTCTAAGTTCTGATAAATGGAATCCATATGCAAAGGACTACAGTTTTAAGCAAATCCCTTGAAATTTCCAATCTGAAATCCTTGAAATCTTCTTTGGTGGGAACTGTTGATGTGCTGGAATTCGTACACTGAATTAGATGTTGAATATTATGCGTATTCTAAGACACGGACGTAATAGAGAACAGGCATCAGCTCTTCTTTTCTCGAGTGCTTTATCTTCTACATTGTCACTGACACAAATAGATTTCAGCAGAGCTGTATAAAAAGTAATAGTTACCGCCACATTTGTCGGCTCTCTCCACAACGCTGGGATCAAGTTCGTCTGCAACAAAATATCCCTTCAAACGTTTGTTGGAAACGACTGCCTAGAAAAAGTTCTCAGGAAAGTATTGTACGGCACTAAAAGATGAGGATACATAATATACTAGAAGTTATGTGAGACGTACTTGCACGAACTGGCCAATAAGGAGTGCGATCATCGTCATAGGCGAACGAAGTTGATTGAACAAAGTAAGAGAAACGAACGCAACCTAAACTTCATGCTGGTTTTTTTTAAATGAATTTCAATTGAGTTAGGTAGATGAGTGACCATGGGATAAGGAGGAGCCGGACCCTCCTCAGGTGAAGGGGTCTAGCTCATGGGGTGCAGCTCAAGTGATGCAGATGAAGTGAGCTCAAGCATCCCTTCGCCCATCGTCCAAAAGTGAAGGGTCCTTCCCTCAACCGTCCAAAAGCGAAGGAAGTCCTTTCGCCAAATGTCCAAAAGTGAAGGGGTCGGTACACCGGCTTCGACTATCGCATGTATGTGAGTCACCAAAACCAATGAGTTCAAGTCACCCGAAAAGACTGAATGATATTCTCTCGTTGGTGTTTACAAGGTCAGCCTACAGCCCAAGTTCGCTTTTTACGAATTACGTTTAAAAAAAGGCGAGAACAAATCTCGCTATTTATTCTAGGACACGGAATATCTCGTAGATCATCAATAAGTGATCTTCAAAAAAGATTTCTAAGGCCTCGTATGCAGCCACAACATTATTGAAATTTGGGCTGTTCCTATGAAGTAGATAGAGACAACTATGTGGATTGCACGAAATCTCATATGGCGTGAATCTGTTAATTGCACCCACTGCGACAGAGTGTAGATGCTGCAGAAAGAATGGAAGGAAAAAAGAATGTGAGTTGAGCAAAAAGGGTTGTAAGCCGAAACCGATTTCAAAGAGCAGCAGAATGAATGAGGAGGCTTCACTTAGATTTTCGAGAGATGAACCATAATTTTCGTAAAGATCAACGCAGACGGGAAGATCTGTAACTCCAGTTATTTCGGTGAGAACTAAAATAGTATTCTCTAAGCGGCACATACAAATGTGAGCCAACATGACCCCCTAATAATGGAAGGTGTCCTCATTGCGAACATGTATATTTGTATAACATTTTCGAAATCCTTTCACTACTGTTTCCGAAGAATTTGACGTTTGTTTAACTTGATATTCACGAACGACTAAAATCTTTCAAACATAGTAAATTAACAATTTCTTCTACCTGTGGAGTTAGTTCATGAGATGGCGACGATAACACGTATGTAGCAAATGAGAACAGCGCCACCTGGAAGATTGATGTTTGCAATGATGAAGGATCATCCACACAAAATCTTACCATAAACGGACTGGAAGTGTTGAAAGAGTCGATGACGTTTCTGACGAGGTATGATTTCCTTAGGATAACAAGTTCTTTTCGACGTATTCGATCAATCAGCTCTTCCATCGGAATTTCCCATGCATACAATTTTATCACCTGAATGACGTCATTACAGTTCGCACTGCAGTAGTAATATCTCAGAATGAATGCTTAATTTTATTTCTCTTTTCTTTTTTTCTCCATGACTCAACGTACGAAACTCACACAAAGTTATATTTATATGCACGTTACCAAAACAATTATTCCTTCCTACTAACAGCAATGGGATGTACCTATGACGCTTAACAGATGAGAACTGAAAAGTTCATAAGTTAACCAAGGCCAGGACAATTGATCTAATCGAAACCCTCTATATTTCTATACAAATGGAGCGATATGTTATATACACATAATATATAATACAATAGTTTTGAAATTTTATTCTCTTTAAGCTTCTGGTCCGATTTTTGAATTTTTGCAAGAACTGAGAAATTGTCAAAGGTTTGTCGGCGCAAATTCTAATGAATCTAGAATTAAAGATTTTCTTTCGACGAATTCCCGACCTTTTCTTTTTTAAAAAAAAATTGTATTTATTATACTACCTTCGACTAAATGTACTAGTTTCAAACAAAATAAAAACAAAATAAAAACAAACAAAATAAAGAAAATAAAAAAGTTCGAGCGAAAGATCGAGAAGAAAAAAATTGCTAAATTTTTGTCCACCACAAAATATATAGTATGATATAACATAATGGATAAAGGATGAATTGCACTGCCGTTGTTCAATATCTTGCAGATGCTTGTTTGTCTTCAATTAAAGGCGTATTAAGAAACTGACGATTGGGGTCTCGTGAGCAAATGTAGGGTTCGGATTACGAGTATGAACCTGGCATCGTTCAATCCCCCCTACTCGTCCTGAGAAACAGCGAGGAAGTGCATTTTTCATACGAGTACGTTAGAACGAGCCCGTTTATACCCTCCAGTTTCCTCCGCGGTTCAATCATTGGTTATACATTAATACACTCTTACTCTTACTGACTAGCTCCACCAAAAATACTGTAGGATGACCTGTGCGTTCGTGACATTTACCGTTGGAATATTTGTACAACATTGTAAAAAAGTTAAAAGGAAGTTTCTACCTTACCATGTTACTTACCTTATTACATTATTATTTGCAATCATTATTATATTATTATTATTGTCTTGTTACCCCAACACTCAACATAATTTGTCATAAGGGGCATGACTCCCCATATCACTGATGGTACACAAATGAGCACAAAAATGTGATTTGATAAAGCCACAAAATGTGATGTGTTTGTTATTATAGTGCTTGATCAAATTTGTTAATCTACTTTAGAAAAAGACAAAGACAAAAATGCAGCAAAAACAAGTACAACACTGATTAAGCAGCATTTCTGAACTGTGATGGTCAAGAGGCAAATTTCTAGATCTAGGCTGGACACGCAAAAATTCCTGCAGTTAAAAGTGCTTTGTAAACTAACAAACGAATCTGTCCCACCAGACTCAGTCTTTGCGACATTTGTGCGTTTCAACAGCAAGTGAATTCAAGAAGATCACCTGATACAGCTATTCCAGAAAGGACTTGTTTTTTTTCAGGGAGAAAGGTCAATATCCTTGTGTAGAGTAGACATCCGGAATCACCACAAGTTAGGCTCCATGTAAGTATTCATTGTTCCCGGAAGGTAAGCAGGTAATTAAGATAAAGCATAAAGGATAACGTATGTGGCGTTAATCAATCCGCTTGGGGTGCACCATCGCGTTCACTTCAGAATCGTTTGATGTATATATAAATTATTGTATTGGTTAGATATATAAATATATATCTAGCCTATACAATAACTTGCGGAGGCTAAGCGATCTTGACCTGCGGTTTCTATCCTCCTAGACAACATTTATCGATGCAAGATGAAAGGCTTAATTAGCTCTAGGGCAGTTTCGAACCATTGACCGACCGTGCGGTCGCAGTGAAACCCTACTGCGCTACATCCACCCAAAGCAAATAGTAATTCTAGAAAAATCGACAAAACTCCAAAACTACGTCATGCAGAAACTCACACAAAAAAATCACGGTTGTAGTCTCTTTGTACATTTGCTTTCAGTTCCATTGGATTAGTTTAGGTGTGAGCAGTACAGTACCTTCCTCTGACAACTTTATCGTTGTTCTGTCAGCTGCGCGAAGCCGTGTCGATGTTATTGTTTACGGTGCTGATGGCAAATTGAGGAATATGGTACACTATGAGAGTTTATACTATAATAAAATGCCTAAAAGCATTCGATCTTCACGAACTTCTTTTAACAATTAACATACTTCCACCGCGATTTAATTATTGAATCGCTGTTTTGTAAGCACTTATTCCTTCCTCACACTGACACCTATAAATTCGTTTCAATAGCGAGCGACCTGTTAGCCGCTGGCGAGTGAGTAATAGCATGCCTAGGCAATCTCAGACCTATGTGTCACATCTCTTTTGTTGACGACGGCACTCCTAAGTACGGTTGCGGAACAGAGGAAGTATCACAATTATTATACTTCCGTACAAGTTATGTTCACAGTATAAAATGACCAGATGGAGCGAAAAAAAAATCTAATGGATGGTGGTCCAATCATTCATTCAAACGCACACCTTACGCTCTAGAAATAACTCAACCGTTTTAAACGGAAACTTTAAGAATACTCGCAGACTGCGACAGCTTCACAAAGCATTACAGCTAACAATCGAACATGAGAATTTGATGTACAAAGGGCCACCAATACGAAATCTGCTCCGTTCCTTCTCTTTCTTGTGTTATCCAGTACCCAGCTGTCACATATTCGTGATGAATGGCCGAGAAAGAGCAAAGACAAAAAAGGAAGGAACTCAGAAGACTTAAGAAAGTTCTCTTCCAGGATAGTAACAATCAATCATATTTTGGTACAGTGATTTTCTTCTTTAGTGATTTTTTAACAAAAGATGTGTGAAAAGTGACGGTTTTTCATAATTGCAAAAAAAAATCTATTTCATTAAGAGAATAATTATCTCATGTAAGAATAAGCGAAGTGGAAGTCCAAATTCAAGAATGGAATGACGCAAAAAATTCCAGAATATTAGTCGAAGAAAGAAGAACCTGACAAAAATGCTGTGGAAAAGAAATGAAAAGTTCAAATAAACAGAGTTAGTTATTGTCGTATGGTTGCCTTTGTCGGAATGTACACATGAGTACTCATGTACTAAATAAGCAAATATATAAACCTTAATTCCGTTGAGGACTTCATTAACCATCTTGGTCCTTTCATCTTTTAGCTTCATTTGTTCGACCTGAGATATTGAAGACTCATGAAAAGCAGTAATGCATCGAAGTAAGAAATACTTCCAACCTGCCATTTTTTAACGATAATAGATCCTATTATATTAGTGGGTAGAAATATCACCATAATTATTACTCCTGGAGCAGCAGAGTACCCTAGTGTGATAAACAAATACGTTAGCGCCAAAGTTATCTGAATAAATACGGAAATCAGAGAACGACACAGTTTTCCGTCGAGATCAAAGAAGCTTGAAAGAGCACCTGAAATGGACAGCTCCAGAATTGCTGAATTTGTGGTGTGATCATTTGAAACCTTTCCACGTCGATTGCCATAAGATTAACTATTTCACCAACCGTTTTAACACGACGAGCAGAATTAGACAGTTTCAAAGTCTAAAAAAATAGTCTGCAAAGAAACACAACAATTTCTTTAGTATAATTCAAGATCACCAGCAAGATTCAGTAATTATGGTTCCAAAAAACTACCTTTTTGTAAAGAGCAGCTGTAAGGGCCGTCTGGAGCTTTACTCCCATACGCATCATGATGTAAAAATACGCATTAAGGACAAATGAACGCAACTAAAACATTTTCAACTCTGTGCGAATTTTCTACACTAGAAGAACAGAAGGGACTCACATGTTAGAAAGCAGCAAAACAAGCTCACCTCTGAAGCCACAAACATCAGAATAGAATAAGAAAGACCTATCCATAACGGTGAAACAGGATCTGATACAAACCCAATCAACTGACTGAAAAACGAGCAATCATACAATGATGGGAAATAACAGTAAAAACAAGTAATAATAAAAACAGAAGATGGTCAGAATCAGTTTGCTTTTTTGCCACGAGAGCACTTTAATAGTACATCTAAAAAAGAGGTTAACATCACAAGGAAATAGGATGGGGGAAAAGCAGAAGACATCATGAGACAGCGTAGTAAGGGGATTTCGAGGAAGTAACACGAATAAGACACCTCTGAATGCTTGCAGAGTATAGGCGGGTGAAAAAGACATTTAGCACGGTTCAATTGCGTAGGCAGTTGTGCTCGAAGCAGGGCGATGGAGATAAGGGTTAAATCGAGTTGGGAACATGACGGATTACAGCGAAGAACGGTGTCGGCAAGAGTTTCCCTGAAATTCTCACCGCTACGCTCCGCCACACGGCTTCGAGCGCAACCGCTTACGCAACTGCACCGTGCTTCATGTCTTTTTGACCAACTATGGAAAGCGTAAGCGGATTTGACTCTGATCTGGTATTTGCTCGTGCAAAAAGAGCATTATTGATGCTTATCGTATCCTTAAGAGTTCTAGCGGTGAACTGACTGGAAATAAAAATGGCCGTTCATCTAACGAATCCAGAGGGTATACGTACGTAGAAACTCACTGCAAAAGAAACGGATTCGCAAACTGTAGGACATCGCTCGTCACTTTAAGTGCGGTTGCGGTAAGAAACTCCCATCGGAACATTGCGAAAAGGCACGCAACCACTGATGGAGGAGACGGTTCCTTTTTGTTGTTCTCATCGCTGGAAAAATAGATCAGGAGTCAAATTTTAGCCAAGATGGTATAATCCTATCTATACTCAATAATCTATGAGTTGTTCTACGATTTGTCATGTTCCTACTTTTTAGTTCATTCCCGGCTATACAGCAGAAAAACGACATAAAGCACGTACGCAATTGCGTACGCGGCTTCTTTCGAGGCGCTTCGGAGGAGCGCAGCGGCAAACAGCGTTGTGAAACCCATGCTGGCAAAACCATCGCAGCAGTTTGCGACGGTCCCACCTCAGTTCCAACTGCTGCATCCACCGCGCCGTTTCGAGCACGTACGCGAATGCATCGTAACTACATTCCTGATTCAGGTCGTTTTAACCCGACTGTAATTATCTTTCGTCATTCAAAGCAAAGAGGGGAACAGTCTACTGTAAAGTCCGCAGTAACCGATGTAAGCAGTGAGGTCAGGCAACGGAAAGTGTGGAAGAAATCATATAGGTGTAAAGAAACTAAGAGCCCACAAACACAGCAGAACAAAACAGAGATGGCACTTTATATGGGTGAACATAACTGTAGTATTGGACTATTCCTTGACCTGACCATCTGTAACGAAGATTGCAGAGATGGCACTTTATATGTCCAACGCTTCCAATCGGATTGAAGGTGTGCGTCAGCAGCGAATGAGGTACAGTAGGGTCAAAACCACATGGAACACTGTGCAGTTGCGTAAGAGGCCCGTAAGCGCTCGAAGCGGCGCGGCGCAGAAAGCGGTTGGAATCGAGGTGGGACCATCGCCAACTGCAGCGAAAAATGGTGCTGGCGAAGGTTCTCCCTCAGTCCTACTTGCTACAGTCCATAGCACCGCTTCCAGCATAGTCGGTTACGCAACTGCACCATGTTTCATATTGTTCTGAGCCTACTACACTGGTGCTCAGTTTGTAACATGACCTCCAACCAACTGCGAAGCCACACCATATTTAGTGCCAAATCGAATCCACTTTGTCTAACCGATTACACACGTGAACATGTGGGCATGGCTCTTGGATTTGTTACCATATGGAGCAAAGAACCAAGAAGATCAAAGTCAGCAACAAAGATCGCATTCGGCGGACATTATATACTTAATCAGATACTTAGATGGTCCGTCTTCACTGGACGTGTGGGCCCCAGCATCCCTTCCACTCGTTTCATCTCCTCGCCATTGTCATACAAGATGTTCTCAAGTTTCGTGAGTGACGTTGACGAGGTCCTTGAGCCGTATCCACCTAACCCCTCAGGTGGTCCATCCCCATGGCGAACACGTCATCCCTTCTCGTTGGCGGTCTCCCTCGGGGACGTTTAGCGTTCCTTGGGATCCACTCTAGCGTTCTTTTAGTCCATCTATCGTCGATTATTCTCATGATGTGACCGGCCCATCTATGTTTCGCTTTCGATATATACTCCGCTGGATCGCAAAGACGGGACATTTCTCATAAGTCGGAGTTGCGAAGACCGGCCAGGTGTTGTGTGCTCTAGTTAAACTTCAGAAGACATCACTCACGGGCTCAGTGGGTAGCAGGTAGCTTCCTAGACGTTGCAACAGTGTCTGCCTACGTCTCCGCTGCGTAACAGAGCGCTGAAAGAACTATCGAGTGGAACAGATGGGCACGAAGATCTTGGTCCTGACGGGTGCGAATGCTGCCCATGCTGCTCTCAATCTTCTATTCAGTTCTTCCTTCAAGTCGTTTTCCATGTTCATAGAACGTTCGAAGTACACGTATAACGAAGTTCCCATGGTTTGGGAATCTTGAAGTTGTACTCCGCCGTCTTCGTAGTAAGCGTTCTTCATAAACTGTGTCTTCTTTCTGTTTACTCGCAGTGCTATTTTCTTTCGTGTTTCCCTCAATTCGTTGAGCATCGTTTCTGCTTCATTGGTACTGCTCGAAGAGAAAACGATGTCGTCCGCAAAACGAAAGTTCGAAAGAAATCATCCATCAACACGTATGCCCCTTTCTTCCCAGGATAGTGATTTCATTATCCACTGCAATGCAGCCGTGAACAGCTTCGGCGATATAGTATCGCCTTGTCGTACCCCCTTTCCAATGGGTGTGGTGAGAGGGCGGTGGAAAAGCTGTATCCTAGTCGTGCATCGTTCGTAGCAATTGGCTAATGTCCTCACATACGAGGCGTCTACACGTTGATCGGCCAGCGCTGACAGTATTGCATTCGTTTCTACGCTGTCGAAGGTTTTTTCATAGTCGACGAAGGTTAGAACAAGGGGCAGGCGGTATTCCCGGCAAACATCTGTGACCCTCGACACTAGATGTGGTCCAAGTAGCTGAACCCCTGACGGAATCCAGCTTGTTCTTGGGGCTGGTCTTCATCCAGCGTCCTGGATATGCGTGTGAGGATGATCTTGGTGAATACTTTGTATAACACGCTCAGCAAGCATATCGGACGGTAGTTCCGAAGGTCCTCTCGGTCACCTTTCTTATGGATAAGAACGGTTCGCGAGGTCTTCCACTGGTCTGGGATCCTTTCTTTCTGAAGGTAGGATGTCATGTGCGCTGCTAAGATTATATGAAGCGGATGGCCACCAGCCCGAAGAAAGTCTGCTGATATAAAATCAGGTTCGCGGGCTGTGCCAGGTTTCATGCTCTTGATAGCGACTCGTACTTCCGAAGGGAGAATCCCTTCGGAAGTACGAGTCGCTATCAAGAGGGTGGTGGAGCTTCGCCAGTGGGGATGATCGGGCTTGACACAGGAGTTGATGAACGGAAATGGTTCGAGTAGAACCTATCCGCAGTGATTTCGATCTCACGATGAGAAGACGTGCGAATCCCGCCTTCGCTCAGCAAGGCTGCTAGAGGACTATTATATTCGCAAAGATCCCTGCGGCACTTCTTTAGACTCGTTCTTTGTGCTGCTTCTTCTGCCTGTATTTCGAAAGATCCTCCTGCAACGCTTCTATGCAGCTAGTGTTCGCTACTAACCGCTCAATGTGCGAATAATTTGGATCAAGCTTCGAAGTCCTTCTTACCAACAATTCCTTGGTGGCCTTTGAAATTCGATCCAAGTTTTTCGTGCGCGGTCTGGACGCACGCTCAGCACAGGCCTCTGAGCAGCATCTCGTAGTCCACGTTTGAGTCCTCCTCGATGTGCCAGTCACCTTGGGACAGGGAGTCCTCAAGTACGCAATCCTCGTAGACGACTTTTTTCTCCTTCGTTGCCGATAGCAGATGTTCTTTTCCATCGTGTGGCTAAGTCGTATTTTCGCACGAAGGAGACGTCTCAGTAGTACCATCCTTTTGTAGTGATCAGAACCACTACAAAAGGATGGTACTACTGAGACGTCAAGTAGACACCACCTCTGGTTGGTGAGTATGTGGTCGATCTCCGCACGAGTCGCGCCATTGGGCGATTCCCATGTCCACCGACGATGATCTTTTTTCATGAAAAGAGAATTCCCATGAAAGAGGCGAGCGGCGGACAACAGCACGGCGAGACGATTGCCATTTTCATTCCGGTCCCCTAGTCCAAATCTTCCAATCCTGTATTCCTCTTCTGTGGCCTTTCCTAGTTTTGCGTTGAAGTCTCCGACAACGAATTTGTAAAAGGACTTCTCGTTGTCGACTACTTCCTCCAGCTCCTCGTAAAACGCGCCCAATTCGGAATCATCAGCTGCTGATGTTGGTGAATAGCAGTTGATGATACTGATGGATTTTTGGCGCAGAGGGCGGAGGCGAAGAATGGCCAGACGAGGTGACAGGATCTCGTGAGAATCGACGAGATGGACGACAGATGGGTGCACAACAAAACCAACACCGCCTACATTTCGCGACGGAACCTTCTCTCCACGAATGACGAGTGTACCGTCATTCATCTGTCGTACGTCGTTCCTTCTGCACTTGGTCTCCTGCAGAGCAATCACGTGAAATTTGATACGCTCTGCAGCTCCGAGAAGGGCATGCAGGTCGGCGTCTGTGGAAACTGTTCTCGCGTTTTAAGTACACAGTCTGAGACAGTTTCAATGGCGAGTTGTGCGTGTGTCGCCTTGGTCCAGAATCAAGGACGTCGTGACCAACCTGAGATTTGATCGCCTCTCACAGGTCGCCATACCGTCCGACGTCTGAGACGGCAGGGCCCAGTGTGCAGGGTACTGAGGCAGTGAATATGCTGGAGTGGCAAAGAGACGTTTTCCCAAACTAAGCAGACCTGCCACGACGAGCTTAGTTTTCACCACAGGTCGTCGCCCAACCTATATGGATCAGGGAACCACCTTGCGACATTTTGCCAAGACGGTGGTGAATCTTAGCAGTGGTTTACTCTTAGCTAGGCTTCCGATTCCGAGAAGTCGGAATGTCGGATGTGTCGAACTCCTTCTCAGCTTGGGAGACCCTGCCGGAGGACGAACCTCCGCTGCGCATCGCAGTTCGATGCCCAGAGTCACCTCCACGCCACTATGACGCGGTAAACCATTGTGGAAGCTATATATTGATCCACTCATCCATTCATTCATCAAACCGTTTTACCACTGACTACTAGGGTCCAGAATGTTGTCTCATAGCAAAATCAATACAATTACATTACATGACATGGCTGCAACGGTTTACCGCCTCATAGTGGCGTGGAGGTGACACTGGGCGTCGAACTGCGATGCACAGCGGAGGTTCGTCCTCCGGCAGGGTCTCCCAAGCTGAGAAGGAGTTCGACACATCCGACATTCCGACTTCTCGGAATCGGAAGCCTAGCTAAGAGTAAACCACTGCTAAGATTCACCACTGTCTTGCCAAAATGTCGCAAGGTGGTTCCCTGATCCATATAGGTTGGGCGACGACCTGTGGTGAAAACTAAGCTCGTCGTGGCAGGTCTGCTTAGTTTGGGAAAACGTCTCTTTGCCACTCCAGCATATTCACTGCCTCAGTACCCTGCACACTGGGCCCTGCCGTCTCAGACGTCGGACGGTATGGCGACCTGTGAGAGGCGATCAAATCTCAGGTTGGTCACGACGTCCTTGATTCTGGACCAAGGCGACACACGCACAACTCGCCATTGAAACTGTCTCAGACTGTGTACTTAAAACGCGAGAACAGTTTCCACAGACGCCGACCTGCATGCCCTTCTCGGAGCTGCAGAGCGTATCAAATTTCACGTGATTGCTCTGCAGGAGACCAAGTGCAGAAGGAACGACGTACGACAGATGAATGACGGTACACTCGTCATTCGTGGAGAGAAGGTTCCGTCGCGAAATGTAGGCGGTGTTGGTTTTGTTGTGCACCCATCTGTCGTCCATCTCGTCGATTCTCACGAGATCCTGTCACCTCGTCTGGCCATTCTTCGCCTCCGCCCTCTGCGCCAAAAATCCATCAGTATCATCAACTGCTATTCACCAACACCAGCAGCTGATGATTCCGAATTGGACGCGTTTTACGAGGAGCTGGAGGAAGTAGTCGACAACGAGAAGTCCTTTTACAAATTCGTTGTCGGAGACTTCAACGCAAAACTAGGAAAGGCCACAGAAGAGGAATACAGGATTGGAAGATTTGGACTAGGGGACCGGAATGAAAATGGCAATCGTCTCGCCGGGCTGTTGTCCGCCGCTCGCCTCTTTCATGGGAACTCTCTTTTCATGAAAAAAGATCATCGTCGGTGGACATGGGAATCGCCCAATGGCGCGACTCGTGCGGAGATCGACCACATACTCACCAACCAGAGGTGGTGTCTACTTGACGTCTCAGTAGCACCATCCTTTTGTAGTGGTTCTGATCACCGTCTCCTTCGTGCGAAAATACGACTTAGCCGCACGATGGAAAAGAACATCTGCTATCGGCAACGAAGGAGAAAAGAAGTCGTCTACGACGATTGCGTACTCGAGGACTCCTTGTCCCAAGGTGACTGGCACATCGAGGAGGACCCAAACGTGGACTACGAGATGCTGCTCAGAGGATTACGAGCCTGTGCTGAACGTGCCTCGAAGTCGCGCACGACAAACTTGGATCGAATTTCGAAGACCACCAAGGAATTGTTAGGAAGAAGAAGGGCTTTGAGGCTTGATCCGAATGCACCGCACATTGAGCGGTTAGTAGCAAACACTAGCTGCATAGAAGCGTTGCAGGAGGATCTTTCGAAATACAGGCAGAAGAAGCAGCACAAAGAACGAGTCTAAAGAAGTGCCGCAGGGATCTCCGCGAATATAATAGTCCTCTAGCAGCCTTGCTGAGCGAAGGCGGGATTCGCACGTCTTCTCATCGTGAGATCGAAATCACTGCGGATAGGTTCTACTCGAACCATTTCCGTTCATCAACTCCTGTGTCAAGCCCGATCATCCCCACTGGCGAAGCTCCACCACGGATTCTCCCTTCGGAAGTACGAGTCGCTATCAAGAGCATGAAACCTGGCACAGCCCCCGAACCTGATTTTATATCAGCAGACTTTCTTCGGGCTGGTGGCCATCCGCTTCATGTAATCTTAGCAGCGCACATGACATCCTATCTTCAGAAAGAAAGGATCCCAGACCAGTGGAAGACCTAGCGAACCGTTCTTGTCCATAAGAAAGGTGACCGAGAGGACCTTCGGAACTACCGTCCGATATGCTTGCTGAGCGTGTTATACAAAGTATTCACCAAGATCATCCTCACACGCATATCCAGGACGCTGGATGAAGCCCAGCCTCAAGAACAAGCTGGATTCCGTCAGGGGTTCAGCTACTTGGACCACATCTAGTGTCGAGGGTCACAGATGTTTGCCGGGAATACCGCCTGCCCCTTGTTCTAACCTTCGTCGACTATGAAAAAACCTTCGACAGCGTAGAAACGAATGCAATACTGTCAGCGCTGGCCGATCAACGTGTAGACGCCTCGTATGTGAGGACATTAGCCAATTGCTACGAACGATGCACGACTAGGATACAGCTTTTCCACCGCCCTCTCACCACACCCATTGGAAAGGGGGTACGACAAGGCGATACTATATCGCCGAAGCTGTTCACGGCTGCATTGCAATGGATAATGAAATCACTATCCTGGGAAGAAAGGGGCATACGTGTTGATGGATGATTTCTTTCGAACCTTCGTTTCGCGGACGACATCGTTCTCTTTTCGAGCAATACCAATAAAGCAGAAACGATGCTCAACGAATTGAACGAAGCAGGGAAGAGAATAGGACTACGAATAAACAGAAAGAAGACACAGTTCATGAAGAACACCCACTGCGAGGACGGAGGAGTACAACTTGAAGGCTCCCAAATCGTGGAAACTCCGTCATACGTATACCTCGGACGTTCTATGAACATGGAAAACGACTTGAAGGAAGAACTGAATAGAAGAATGAGAGCAGCATGGGCAGCATTCGCAGCCGTCAGGGAAGCTACGGACCAACTGACGGACCATGATCTTCGTGCCCATCTGTTCGACTCGACAGTCCTTCCAGCGCTCTGTTACGCAGCGGAGACGTGGGCAGACACCGCGGCCACGTCTAGGAAGCTACTTACTACCCACAGAGCCCTTGAGAGATGTCTCCTGAAGTTTAACCGGCTCACACAACACTTTGCCAGTCTTCGTAGCTCCGACTTAAGAGGAATGTCCCGTCTTCGCGACCCAGCGGAATATGTATCGAAAGCAAAACATAGATGGGCCGGTCACATCATGAGAAAAATCGACGATAGATGGACTAAAAGAACGCTAGAGTGGATCCCGAGGGACGCTAAACGCCCCCGAGGGAGACCGCCAACGAGATGGAGTGACGTGTTCGCTGCACGGATGGACCAGCTGAGAGCTCAGCTGGATACGGCTCAAGGACCTCGGCAAAGTCACTCACGAAGCTTGAGAACATGTTGGATGACAATGGCGAGGGAACGAAACGAGTGGAAGAGATGCTGGGGCCCGCACGTCGAGTGAAGACGGGCCATCTAAGTATCTAAGTATCTAAGTACATGGCTGCAAAAGACAGCGATGTGCTGAAACAGCTGATAGTTTTACTTTCATCTTCTTCTTAAGGACAAGTGCACTGGATGAGTGTCCTGATTGTGGTCTCTTTTTTGCTTTTTTTTTCGGCATTTGCCATTTGTATTAGTGAGCGTAACTAGAAAACATATACGGGTGTCGCTTTTAGAGCATAACGCATCTCGACGCACTGCTTCAGCTTCACATGTGGTTGTAGTCTCACATAATAACCCCAGGAGAGAACCTCGAGTTTTGGGGTGAGCAGAACTAGAACTTCTTTAATAACGTATCCTAAATGGATTCCAACTTCAAACATCGCCCTGTTCCTTGACGAAAAAAGTTGTTAAAGTACAGAACTCATAACGCTTACAGTAATCATGTTAATACAAAATTAATTAGTGTTTGTTTCGAGTAGTGGACTAAAAGAACAAAAGCTACTTCTGTATGGTACGAAATGTGAGTAAATAAAACTAATTTGGTTGTCTAGATGTGCGAAGTAGTTTCTATGTCGTAGATTTCCACCACGCAGGTCGATCACAACACAGAAAAAGACATAGCATATCTTTGAGAAGCCCCACCACAAGTATGTGTATGTAGGACATAACAAGTTAAAGGCATCACCCCACGAATCTGGGGTGGCGCGGATTTCAGGTGGAGAGCTTCTATACGGGGAAGTAGATTATGGAGAGGAGGGTGATTCCGTCCATTTCTTTCTAATTCCCGTAGAAAACGGCCCTGAAGATGCGGTGCTGCATAGGGCTGGCGCGCTCCAATCGAACTCGTTGTAGAAAATAGCGCGCCGGAACGCTCGAAGCCGTATCTTCCGGGTCATTTTTTACGGCAATCAGGAAGAAATGGATAGAATCACCCGTCTCTCCATTACCTACGAATCTGTATACACATAACCCACTTGAAACGCGCACCACCCCAGATTTGTGGGGTAATGCCGTTAAGAAGTTCCTGAAGGCCTAGATATTATTTTGGAAAAGATTCGTCCTCAGAGCAACTTACCTCAATGACTTGCAATGTAACTGTCTTTTGCGCCGATAGTCTGGAAAAGAAACAAGTTTATTTAGGTAAATATTGCAAAGTGAGCCTGCGCAATCAATCAAAACTTCAATTGCAGCAAAAGAGAATATAACTTTTTTTTTTTTTGAAATTTCAGACAACTCCGTTAAAACAAGTCTATCCCGTTGAAGCAACTTGTTCTAATAACCTACAAACACCTGCCTTGCATTCGGGGTTCCCAGTGTTGCTCCCAGAGATCGCACAAATATTTTGTTGTGCTTCCCTCGTTCAACTCGAAGAGGTCTTCAGGCTGAAAAGGAGTTGCAACTCTAGAAAACGTGTTTGATAAATGCATTAATGGAGGAATATAGAACCTCTAGATCTTTCTGAGCACCTTTCCATGGAACTGGGTTAAACCACCACAAAGTTAATCGATTAAAGAACGAGCTATCCAGTTCGGCCGATCGACGCTAAGACTTTTTCAAATTAGAACTACTAGAGTTATAGCTTTTTACTAAAGCAGAAAAGTACCGTTTTTTCGCTTGGTTCCCGTGGATCCGCAAAACACATGACTAACACGTAAACTATCAATGCAGAATACCAAACGTAGTAAGCGATACACAATGAAGATGAAAGGTACGAACGATCCTGAAATACAATTGAATATCCAAGTAAATATTTATCACACTGTTTACAAGAATCTCTTTCCCATAAAACTTTTGTTTACGGATTCAAAGTAGTTAGGAACGAAAGAACGACGAACAAATACGGTTCACCAACTGACATCGTTGCCTTCCCTAACATTTTGATAGAACTGTGGTCCTCCGCAAATGGCGAAAGCAACAGCTGACAAATGGAGTATTCCTGACGTGACCATACCAGATCTCTTTCGTATTACGTGAGCGATGGTTGTACAACCCTTTGAAATCAAATTTTACATTGTATACTGTTGAAGTAAGTTTCATGAAGAGGAACACAACCTACAAAGGTAACAGTCCACAACAGCGGATATAGTATGTCTGAAGGTGGAAAGGAAGCCGACGAGAAAACAGTATACAAGAAAATGAATACAGAAACTAGAGTGATAAAAGTAGTGGCACTCTAAACACAGACCCATAAATGAACAGATAATCTAACAAAAAAATCCTTCACAACTCTATTCACAGAATCAATAACTATGTCAGAAAACAGACTTTGCTGTAAAACTCACTATTTTTAGAAGCAAGTGGGGACTCCATGGCAAACTAGAGTACTTGCGGCTTGTAAGTGATGCTTGAGCTACGAGAAATGGAAAAAGCGCCCAGAAAAAGCCGACAGGCACCCAAACGAGCACAGTGTGTTGAAAACATACCGATAGATTCGGGAGGCCATCTGGGAAAGGGTTGTGCTGAAAAAGTTTGAGGAAATCATTTAGCAAATCACTGTTACAGTGTATGTGGCCTAAGTTAATAGATGTACGCGTTTTTCTTATTTTTTCTAGCTTAGATCGTTGTTGTTACTGTGCTATGCTCCTGCGTGGACTCTAGCCGGATAATGTGTTCTAGAGAGGACGACTGTGTAGCATCGTACCTAGCCGGTTGAACTCGAGGCTGATTATGTAACACAACAGAAAGAACTGGCTAAGAACATTTTATTAATGCGTCAGTACTAAAGGTAGTATGCAGCTACGTTCCGAGCAGTGCTATTTAGATCTTGCAGCTTTTAGAGTTAGCTTGCAAGCAGAGAATGCCTCATCAGCGAGAGCCTCAGAGATCGAGTGCGAAGTAGAATGAGTGTGCCAGAGTGCAGATGCTGTAGATTTGTCGAAAACATACGGTATGACCACATATATGGCAGGATGTTAGGAAGAATTATCTAGCATTTCAACTATGAGGATGGTCGGATCCTGCCCGATTTAAGAGAATCGGTCTTTCTTTTTTGAAGGATTAAGACTATAATGGAAGTAGTGTTCCTCATTTACTCAAGTTCTGAGAAGACGTTAATTCTGGTGAATATGCCCCCACGAAGCAACTTGCGATGAAAAACCTATCAAGATTTGGCACTTCCGCTAAATCCTGTGGCACCTGGGTGCGTCCAACTGGTTCAGGGTAGGGAAAGAGGATGTCCGTGTCACGAAGAAAGACGTTGCGGCAGGCGCGCTGCGCTCACCCGACTGAACATATTCAGCCACTGCACAATAAATCAACAGTAAATGAATCCGATGGTTACTGACATCTAAAATCCATATGCAAAACTACGAAACGCAAGTTCTTCAGAACAAGTACAAACCCTCACCCAAAGATCTCCTCCACAGAAGTCTTTCCAGTTTATTCCACCCATCTTCCTTCGTTGGATAGCAAACCCTGCAACAAATAAAGTTCGCAACATATACCAGAAATCTCCTGAGAAGTACAACTTGTTTGATGACGAGCTCACTCAAGCAATGAAAGTGAAGATAAGAGGCGCCCCAATAATCTAAAGGAAGAAGTTCAATTGCAGAAGTGTAAGCAAGTTCGGAGAAACTGCATGTGGACACTACGAGTTTAGCTTCGCTGGAATCCTATCACAACGCTTCGTCGTAGGACAACTTTAACATAAGATTGTCGATGCATACGTTAATTCTAGCAGCTTACTTTGTTGCATAAAAATATTGGCTTTATCGTTCTATAGACTTTAAGTCATCTCTATCTAGACGAGATAAAAGCCTAGGGGAAATGGGGGGAGGGAACTCAACCGCGCTCTTATTTCTAAAGATTTTTTTTTTCTCTTAGTAGCTTTATCCTACATATCATAGATCCTCTAAGACTAATGCTTAGGTTCTAGTGGTCCGACTAACCTAGTTACTCCAGAAATAAGCGTGCAGTTGACTGCCCTCCCTCCCCCTTCTACACTTCACCCAAACCCTACCATCGACCATCAATTACGAGTACGATGTCCGTGTTGTGCTAAAATATCCTACAACATGTAAATATTTTGTAAAAAAAAAATAATGGAGTTCTATGCGCTCTTTTCTTGCGGCACAATAAAAACTATCCGAAAAGGGTTTCGCGTGCGATCATAATAATTATTTCGCTCGGAAATACCACTCTTGTCGATGTATTGATCTTCAATTTGCGTATACTTCCTACAGTCGGGTCAAAACGACCACTGCCGCCGTTCGGGATGATCCGACCATTTTGTAGAACATGAATAAAAATGTATTATTCATTGGGATTTTAGTGTGATAAAAGTACGAGTGGTTGAAATAAAAGGAAATTTTATTCAAAATTCTTCCCTCAACCCAGTATTGTGAATTAGCGGTTTTTCTTCCTATGCAGCTAAGCTGGAGGATGAATGTATTCACTGGTCACAAAACGTCACACGTCCCGCTTCTAAGGACGTTGACATCGCAAAATGTACAGAATAATAATGATGACTCGTTACGAAAAAATAAGAAACAACAACAGGAGAAGAATCAAACACAAATAGAAATACAAATATGAGCAGTAAGCGAAGTTATTGCAGCTTACTTTTGCCTTATATGTGTATATGGTCATCGTAGTTCAGCGGCGGTTCCTCATCTCCGTTCGCCACAGCACGGTGCATGAAGACTTTCTTTAGCTGCACTGCAATCACGTATTGTACGCACAAGTCATGCAAGAACGGATACCTCGCAGACTTGTCCGATACGTGATTCCACGTGATACTACGTATCAGCGGCAATGATAGAGGCGCAATAGACGACCTCGACTACACCAGCACTTGGGAGGCAGCTAGTTAGCGGGTGAGTTAAGTTTACCAACATGTGGAGAAAGTGCTTTTGGAAGAGACCATCAAAATTCCCCACTTGGTTTCTTAAGAACGCAAGCAATATGTTAGGTATGCTCATAGATGGTGTTTCTGATGAGAAAATATTATGTTGAAAACTATAGTTTATGGTCAAAACGACATGAAAACAGTTGCGCACGCTGCTGCGCTCGAAGCGGTGCGGTGGAGACAGCGATTGGAATCGAGGTGGGACCATGAACTGCAGAGAAGGGTGGCGGTAGCGAGGATTCTTACACGATCCCAACCGCTACGTTCCACCGCGCCACTTCAAGCGCAGCGTGTATTTGGAGGAGAGAAGAAGGGGAGAGGAGCACTCAGTGGTGCTCTTATTTCTTGAAGTAAATTACTAGATCAGTCGGGCCCCTAGGACCTGAGCATTAGTCTTAGAAGATATATTACATGTAAACTAAAGTTACTAAATGAAAAAGGTAAGATAGAGCCCCCAAAGATAAGACCGCGGCATGATTTTTTATTTTGCCATGTGTAAATTTCTGCGATATGCCTTACCACTAAAAGCTATTTTTGAGAGGAAGAACACGGTGAAATAGAACAAAAAAAAAACTAGATTTGCCATGTTTTTAAAACTTACTATGGGTCAAGCGCTGCCAGAATATTCAAAAAAAGAAAATTAAGAACAAACGAAAGGAACATGGATGAGCAATAAAATTCGGTACAATACAGTCGGTCAAAACGAACTGAGGTTCTGTGCAGTTGGCAGCGGCTAAAGATGTTCATGTAGAATTTCGAGAACGCCTCCGATTATGCTTTATCTGAGCACTTAGCGATGCAGTGTAACTTTATGTTTGGCGGTAGGTTGGAAGAGTCAGCTATTTGAGCACCATCGTCAGTGCTCAAATAGCTGACTCTGCGTATAGTAGGACATGAAATACGGTGCATTTGCGTACGCAGCTTCTCTCGAGGCGGTGCGTTGGAGCGTAGCAGTTAGGAGCGTGGAACTCTTGCTGGCACCACCCATCGCTGCAGTTTGCGATGGTCCCACCTCGGTCCCAACTGCTTCCTCCACTGCGCCGCTTCGAGCGCGTACACAAATGCACCGTGCTTCATGTCGTCCTGACCTGATTATACCTACCACCGAACATAAGCTGCATCACAGGAGCTTTGAAAAGGATGCTAAAGTACATTAATAATACATATACATAGCATAAAATATATGTCGATGTCGTTCACGAGCTACTAAACTGCCTTCGAAAATCAGACGCGATATTCGGGGAACTGAAGGAGATCCTTCTGGGAATTCTCTACGAGGTTTTTAATATACGTAGGTTAAATCCATCAAATGTTCCTTATCTCATAGTTCAGTTGTTCTCGAAGTGATGCGGTGAAGCCAGCAGCTGTGATAGAGCTTTCCTCGTTTCCGCAGTCCGATTGCAGTAAACGAAGGTTCCGCCTTGGTAATCGGCGTGCAGAAGTGAGTGAAAATAGCAGCTGCTATCTCCATCGGACCACTTCGAGCAGAGCTACTTACAGAACTGGGCCAGCCTTCATTTCATTGTGAACCACTCCGCAACTATCGTTCTTTCCGGATCAAATGTGACATTGTGAGGAAATAGTTTAAAAAAAAAAAGTTGCCATATAATACTGAAATTATATTGGGGGTACAAGTAAGTTTTGAGGGATTTGCAGAAGATATCGTAATTAGCACTAAATCGCATCGGACCATCTTGTAACTATATTCATGTTAAGGTGTCATCACTTCTCTTTAAAAATCAGTATATGTTGTTTTGCTGGAGTGTAAACAATATACTTTCCTTGTACACTAACTATGTCATCTCGTGTGCTAACAAAACACAATTTACGGGAAACGCTTCTTTTTTGTTTTAATTTGAAGAAAAGTGCAGCTGACGAACATGGATTGCAAGAAAAAAAATATAGGGAATATGCTCTATCAATAAAAACATGTGAGTAGTGATTCCGGGGTTTTAAAAGTTTTGACACCAGAACGACAAAGAACGCAAAAGGAGGCCAGAAGAGCTTGAAGACACTGAGGTGGAAGTTATTAGATCGAGATTCATCCCAAACTGAAGAGGAGCCTGCTGAAACCTTGGGAATGACTCAACAAGCGATTTCAAGCTGTCTCAAGGCCATGAATTCAACCCAAGAGACGTCGAACGCCGTCGCCGAACAACTGCTCCAAAAGCAAAATCGGAAGTGTTTCTTGCATTTAGTCATCACGGAAGACGAAGAATGGATCAATTACGACATCCCAAAGCTTAGAAAATCGTGGGATCCGTCAGGCCATGCATCAAATTCAACGCCCAAGTCGACTATTAATGGCAAGAAACTGCTGCAGTGCATCTAGTTAGATCAGGTTGGAGTGATCTATTATGAGCTAATTCAACCTAACGGAATCATCACTAAGGAACGTTACCAACATCCGTCGATGCAATTGAGGTGAGCATTAAAGCTCAAACGGCCCCAATATGCCAAAAGGCATGACAATGTGATCTTTCAGCACGACAACATTAGGTCACATGTTGGAAAAATCTTCAAGGAAACTCTGGAGACGCTTTGATAGGATGTCCTACTCCAACCGCTGTATTCACCAGACATTGATCCTTCTGAACGGTAGTTGTTCTGGTCGATGCCCAATAGTCTGGCCGAGCTGCACTTCACTTTTCACAAAAAAGTCAAAAATTGGTTCGTTTTTTGGGTCGCCTCATAAGACGAGGGATTTTTTTCAATGCGGAGTCCGTGTGCTGCATGAAAAAAGAAAAGTCGCAGCTAACTATAAATAATATTTCGAACAAAATACATTGTACCAGTTTCCTTGATTAAACCTTCAAAGTTACAAAAAAAAAACCCTCAAAACTTATTTATATCAATACTAGAGAACAATAGTAGAGAACAACCCAATATATATCGATACTAGAGAACATCCAACCACTTTCTGAATCGTAAAAATCTGCGAAAAAATTCGCGTATCTTCCGGGCCGTTTTCTGCGGTAATCAGGAAGAATTGAACGGAATCACTCTTCTCTCAATAATCTACGATCCCGTATACGAATACTCCACCAGAAATCCGTACCACCCCAGATTCGTGGGGTGATGCCTTTAAAGGCAGCATACCACTAATCTGAGGTGTTGCGGATTTCAGGTGGAGTATCCGTACACGAGGTCGTAGATTATGGAGGCGGGGGTAGTTCCGCTCATCTCTCCCTGCATCACCACAAACAGCCGCCTCCAGAAGGCTGTTTTGTACGACGCCATCTATTGCAATGCTGCAGCCCTTGCGCCGCCTCCTCCCTGCGATTCGTCGGAACTCAATTCGACTTCCCCGATAGGCAGCAGGGCACGCTACGCGTGCAAGGATGGCGCGCTGCAATAGGAAGCATCGTACAAAATAGTATTCAAGAGCCGGCTGCTTGCAGTGATTCAGGGAGAGATGAGCGGGACCACCCTGGTCTCCATAATCTACGACCCCGTATACGGACACTCCACGTGAAATCCTTACCACCCCAGATTGGAGGTATGCCTTTAAATCGTATCCGTCTGAGCTCTTAGCTGGTCCATCCGTGTAGCGAACGCATCACCCTATCTCGCCGGCGGGCTACCTCGAAGACGTTCAGCATTTTTTGGGTCCACTTCTTGTAGTCCATCTGTCGTCGATTCTTCTCGTAATTTGACCGAACCACCTATGCTTTGCATCCTATATATATTCGGATGGGTAGCGAAAACTGGGCATTGGTCTTAAATCAGAGCTGTCAAGACCAGCTAAATGTTGTGCGCCAGTTTAACTTCAGAAGACATCTATCAAAGGCTTCCTGAACATGGCAGCGGTGTCTACCCCTCTTCGCTGCGTAACAGAGCGCCGCAAGAACTTTCGGGTCGAACATGGGAACAGAAATCTTGGTCGGTTAATTGGTCCGCAGCTTCCCTGAAGAGTCCTCTAAATGCTGCCCACGCTGCTCTCTATTCAGTTCTTCCTTCAAGTCATCCTCCGCATTCACAGAACGTCCAGGATAGACGTATGATTAAGATTTGGGTGCCTTCAAGTTGTACTCCTCCGTCCTCGCAGTAGACAACATTGGCTCCGAGACTCTTAACCAGGTGGATGCAACGAACGTAATTTCTCTGCTCGGCATACACTCTGAGCTCTCTTGCCCTGATCTAGATCCTGTTGTTCGACCAATTGAAGAATGTCGGCGATGACGAAGACCCTGGAGGCATGAAAAGAAACCTGTTGTTGCGTTCCAAAGAGATGGGGCACGAAAGCTCTTACTCTAATGTAGTGATGTTGTATTTGCTTATAATCTGCACGCCATTACGTTGCAGCACATGTGGTATTCTTTCTACCGATCTGAAATCGTGACGTTTAGTGATGAATGGACGAGACCGATTTAATTTCTATGGGCGCTGATGTAGCACTGATTCTCTTCAAGCCAAGTTACTTGGATTTGGAAGTACAATTTAACATAATTTCGTTTGGAGGAACAGGAAATACAAAAGTTCCTCGCAAATTCATTTCAAGAAGCAAATTTCAAGAAGGTTCAGCCGAAGTAGAAGAAAGAAGCGAACACAGTGACGAGCTAAAGTGGTCCGAAAATTCCAATTGGTAGACTCCCCAGTTAACACTTAGTTGACAGATATTCGGAGTTTTATTGAGCGTGAGAGAGATCATTGAGGATAAAGGGTAAAGGATAAAGTGCACGGCGTTGCTATGGGTATGCGCCTACGCGCAAAAAATATAGAGTACAGGTAGATGGCGAGTGTGAACGTGTCCCTCTACTCCTCCTAATCGTGCTGAAAAAGGGAGTGAGAAGCGTTTCTTTTTTTTTACGAGGTAGATTAAAACGTCCTGTGCTTACACTCTCCGGGATCCTCAGCAGTCAATTCATTGGTTTTACTTGTAGAGGCTGCCGAGGAGACCTCATTAATTTTCGACCGCTCGTTAGTGGACGCGGTGCGTACGCAAGAATGGACGCTTGTTCCTACGAGGTACGTTCTCACGTACCTCGTAGGAACAAGCGTCGTTTCTCATGCTGTTTCTCAGGACGATTAGAGGAAATTGGGCGGGACCACGCTCTTTCTACATCACAATCTACATCACAACCTCCATATTTGGCCACAGAAACTTTCATATCGTCTCCACACTTTGTCTTTGAGGAGATGTTGCAATATGTTTCTATAGTTTCTGTTTTGCAAAGTGAAGAGAGAGCAAATTTCTCTTCGAAGGTACTCTGTACGACATTTTCCGTTGTAGCCACACGATCGAGAGTTCAAAACCGCCCTAGTGCAAACCAAGCTTTTTATCCCTCTTGGGTCGATAAATTGGTGCCAGACTTGTCTGAGAGGATAAAAACACTGACTTGACCATCGGCTTCACCTGCAAGTCATTGTATAGGCCAATACGCGTTCCAAAACCTCAACGATTACGAATTCCAGCAAAACGCGTTGGCGCATTTCAAGTGGATTGATACGAAAGTGACTTTATTCTTTATCCTTTTATTGCTCTATCTGCTCTAGTTGTCCACTTCTTTGACTTTTTCAGAGTTTCCGGCTGAAAAATTGTTGTATTCACTCTTGAAGTAGACTTCAAAAATTCTGTCACCTTCGACAAACAAGGTTTCCTAAAGAAAAGTCAGCTCAAACTATCCCAGCAAAAATCCCCATCGAATGACTTAAAAGTGAATCATAGGACTTCAGAGATAAGATCGGAGAAGTCGCTGGCTTCTTTTAAAAACAAATATCTCTGATCCTGCACAAAATATGGCTGGACAATGCTGTGTTCAGGGAAATCTTCGATGTGAGGTTCTCCAACAGTAGATATGGCTCAGCGCTTGGTTCGCAAGAAGGGTGAAAACGAGAAGTGCTTTTTATGAACCCAGAAGTTGGATGGATTAGGCGCACAAGACGGACCCCGACGGAGTTGTGTGAAAAGTGGCGTCGTTGAATAAAACTGGGTTGAAACGGTTTAGCTGCATTTGTAAAAGCGGTTGCGGTGGGACCCTCGCTCTACTTCGCAGTTCGAATGGAACTACTTATAGTCGTGCTTCTTTTCGATCTGACTAAAAACTTATCGGTCTGCTACAAGTGATCTATCTGATTTCTGGATTTGTCTAGTGATTGAGTTTTCACTACTTGCAGTCTATCTCTAAATCCTGTCTTCCGCTGGAGAGGACCGTACATCGAAAGTTTCCAAATGTTGACTATAAATTGAGATGAATAGGATTGTGGATAGAATTCACTGCAGGAAAGAAGAAAGCGGTGGGAAACACTTGAGTGCTTCTGTCGTAGACATGCTACATAATTATCTAAGGTTAACGTTTGATTTTGTAATATCTAGCGGAAAAGGCAACAACTTACCTTTTGGGATACTACTATGAAATGGAAATGAATAGGAAATGTAATGTTATGCCGTCGACTGACGAAATGTTTAACCACATAACTTATGACACTGTTTGATACTAACTCGTCTGACAAATGTAATGCTACTTAGTGCAAGATGATCTACTCCATGAGATGGAACTATCTTTTTCAACTAGCTACCTAAAGGAATCTGATGATGAGGGGAGCAGATTGCGTGTAGGTGCGGAGCGGTGCAAATGACCATGCCATGGATCTTTATCGCTGTGGTCGTATGTTTTGTGCGATTAAATAACTGTGAGGGAAGAAGAATGAAAAGAGGATCAGCGTGGAATTTGAATATGAAAGCGAGACGCAAACGGACGATAGGAGTCCAAACACCGACAAATGCTGACAATTCGATTGCGGTAATCTCTTCCTGCACGTATATGCACGGAATAGTCATCACTTTGTTCCCTCCTGAAAGGTTCTTACTGATTGCTCGCAACGAGGAAAACGTCATTCATTGTTGGAAATTAGCAAATGCAAGCAAGATGCGAAAACCTTGGCAACACACAATGATCAAGGGTGTACTGCTGAAAAGTGGACAATCATCACTTTTGCATCAAAGGTTTTCAGATGGGCAAGGATGGGCTTGTTTCGTTGAATGGCTGTTTCTTGATCTAATCGATGCTCGTACTGTAGGTTTCCGATTGCCCTTGCACTAGGTTGCGAAAGAGTTGAAATTGGTTTCAGAGCATCATTCAGTGGTCGGCTTCGCCGCTGAAGCGTAACTCTAAAAGGTCGCAAATAATCGGAAGTAAAACGACCACACGATCAGGTATCTTCAGAGTAAATTTTAAGAAAAACACAAGATAGTGAAATCGATATGTAATACGACCTCACCTCAATGTATGCAAAACAAAGAAAGGATGTTCTCTTCTACTGTATTTTACTCAAAAATGCACTTTCGTGGCTAAAATCAAACTATAGGAAAGCAGTAGAATAGCTACGGAATTCCAATGAATCTTTTAAACATGAGATTGCCCGATTAATTTATGAAGCATTGTATGTAGTAGGTAATGAGTAGGTGAGGACAGTGTACATCCATCTATAAGCGACAAATAACATCTAAATGCTACACAGAATCTCTTTGATAACTTCTTTTCTTCTTTTTTTCTAGCTTTTTGGATTCCAGCTTCTGAAGTTGTAGTTCACATGAGCTTGTAACAGGCAACGTATCGTTGACCGTAAATTTCAATTTCACGAATCAGTCGAATTTTAATTTCATAGTTTCTCGTAAAATTTTAGAACTGGTCACTATATCTCCAATCTAATAATAGTGGGAAGTTCCTCAGTAAATGGAGTTTATTCCTACCTTTAATAAAAATAGGAAGGCAATTTTTCATTATTCTATCTTCGTTAGTGAAGTTTCGCTTTCTGCTGGAATTTGTGAACTGTTTGGATTCTGATGTTTCTGGGCTACGCCAATCTCTTTGTTGCCAAATAAGGAGTTAGAGAACAAGGAAATAAAGTAGATGAAAAAGTTTGGCAAACTAGTAGCCTATTCAGCAGTGTGATCAAGGAAAGCTGGCTAGTGGAGGAGTATGCCTAGTGAGCAAACTCTGGAAGTTGACGAAATGATGCGACCTATGAGGGAAAGAGCGTTAGTCTACTCTAGTTTAGCTCTGGAGATCCCTTCCCTTTGTGTTCCTTCATGTTTTTCTCTCATCATGTTCCCTAGATCAGAAAAGTCGTGTGCGTTCGTAAGACGGATGCAAATCACCCTAAATACGAACACAAGCAGAGTCAAAACGACATGAAACACGCTGCAGTTCCGCAAGCCGTTGCGCTCGAGGCGGCGCGGTGGAGCGTAGCGATGATGACCGAGTGGGGACCCTTGCTAGCATCCTCCATCGCTGTAGTTCGCGATGGTTCTACCCTGATTTTTGATTACGTTTTTGATGTATTCGAGAATTGTAGATGGTTAGAACAACTTTGCAAATATCTGGAAGACATTAATGAGATGTTTGAAAGATAATAGTGTATTGGTGATAGTTACGGAAGAGCTGAAATGAGTATCTGTAGTAGCGGTTAAATGGGAAAGAACGGCCAAATACGACATAATACGAAACTGTACTGTAATGATTGAATGATATGTGGAGGCGAAAAGCAGAGTGATGACATTTGAAATGAATGATAAGAGGGAATTATCAAATGCATCTGGAACACAAGGAACGGCGCCAAGAAGGCCGCTGTGTTATCAGAGAGCTTCGAAAAATTCAAAAATAGATGGTGGGCGAATACAAGCGATTAGGCGTGTGAACTCCGCTCAGTAATGGTCCAATTTAAAACTATTTCCATCTCAGGAGATCTGAATAGTAGTGTTTTCAAGCACCTAAGCCTCAAGCTAACATGTATGTTGCTAAAGACAATGTGTCAAGTTGTGAAGTGCTAAACGCAGAATAATGATATCAATAATGAAATGAAATATTTTTATTACTGTCAGATCGGTTATAAATACGTGCACGATCTGAATGGCTCTTTACCTTGCGCCATTCGCTATCTTCGCCAAGCACTGTGCTACATTCGTCTTGTATTTTGCTGGATCCTGAAGTTCAAATCTACAAAGGTCAGTTTTAACGCTTGTCAGATCCTAATTCTATCAAAATACTCTAGGACCAAGCATATAATCGGAATCCAGTTGCGTGCGCAGCGGCAGAAACGCTGCAATTAACAAGATGAGAGCATCTCACGTCGGTACTTGTATGTACGGTCGTCCACACGCTTGCCGCTTTAGTTCTTTGCAAAATGAAAAAAGATCGTCACGTATTCACACTGGGTACTCAGGTGTCTCTGAGCCACTCAGGCGTACCACTTAAGCACTGCTTACCATGTACCTTAAAGATTACGCACCAGTTACATGGTTATGTTATAACGCACTCTTCATGACGAACTATAAATCCCCTAACATAGTTGGTCGGTCTTTGTCACGCTACCACGAATATTGCCTGATGAGGGAATGCGCAGTAACACAGGTAGGGTTGTAGATTGCGGGATCCTGGGTGGTTTCATCTCTCCCTAATCGTCGTAAAAAAAAACGGCGTGGGGACCGGTTCAGTTCCTAGCAGATACGTTAGAGCGGTCGTCTTTGTACATGCTCCGGTGCCCTCAGCAGTCTATTCATAGACTTCACTTGAATAGGCTGGTGAGAAGACACCACTGATCTTCCGTTGATGGGACTTGGATGCGGCACGTGCACAAGGATTACCTTGACTACTTTGACTCCTGTTGTTCTTCAAACTGGTTGAGCAGGTGCCAGTAATTCTTCATTCGTAACGATCAAGTGCCATAGTCGCTCAGGGGTTCCTCCTTTCGCGTGGGACACGAAGAGCATCACAATTTTCTTTGAAGGACTTCCTGAAGAAATCTGACCGTCTGGTCGGCCGTCTTCCTGTAGTGCACTTAATATCGCCGGGAACCAAGTCGCTCACGGCTTTGGTCCAATGGTTGTCATTAAAGCGCATCACGTGTTCCGCCCACCTTGTTTTACTTTCTTTGGCAAACGCGGTGACGTCTGTAATCTTCGATCGCTCACGTAGGAGAGAACTTTGGATCCCGTCTCTCACGTGCACAAAAATGAAGCGTTGCAAATGAAATCGTACCAGAAAACGGAGTCTTCGACACTCCTTTTTACGACGATTAGGAGGAGCTGAGCGGAGTCAACCAGAATCCCGCAATCTACAACTCCATCTCTAGCTTTTCCCACTGATTCCCTCATCACGTCAGATTCGTGGTATGCCGCTTTTAATTTAAAGGACGAATCTTCAAATTCTTGAAGGGACTCATTCTGAAATCTAACTCTTGCAACGTAAGCGCATTTCGGCACAGATCCGTTGGCGCCACGATGATGGTACAGTGATACAACATCTTCTCGATATGGTCGAGTCAAAACGACATGAAGCACTGCATAGCTTCGTAAGCGGCTGCGCGCTCGAAACGGTGCGGTGGAGACAGCGGTCGGAATCGAGGTGGGACCACGGCGAACTGCAGAGATGGGTGGCGCTAGCGAGGATCCTTACACGATCCCAACCGCTACGCTCTACCGCACCGCTTCTAGGGAGGGAGAATATAGGGAGGACTCTTGCTAACATCATTCTTCCCTGTAGCTCGCGATGGTCCCCACTTCGATCCCAACCGCTAGCTCCACCGCTTCGCTTCAAGCGCAGCTGTTTCAACACAACTCCATCGAGCTCCATGACGTTTTCACCCGGCTTATATATCTCGTGCTGCTAGAACGCTGCTGCGGTAGGTAACTGATTCCTAAAATTGTGATTATTTGGATTGCACAGAAGTGTTTGGTAAAAGCAGTTTGTAAAAGAACACAGGATTACTGAGGAAAGCATAAACAAGGAGAAGATCTTCAGCAATCCGGTTGATAAAATGTTAGGATAGTTTTATTTTTGTGAAAGCGCAACCAGCATGATCCCTTTTGTGTACCAAAAATTCAAGGTGTGAAGTGCATTCAGACAGTCGAGCTAACGTATGTTGTTGCTAATGTTGTTTTTGATGTCGATTGAAAATGTAGCACCTCAAATATAATCCATTTAATCATTTCTTGTATGGATCAGAATATGAGTTTTTAACTCGACTATATCTATACCCAAGTTGGAAATTTGAGATGTTCGGTGCATTTGTAAAACCGGGTAGTGTGAGCAATCGCAAATGTTGTGACTAATTTTTGTTTATTGAAAACGACCACGTCTTGAGCATCATCCATCTAACGATGCCATCATTAGATATCATTTTTTTGTAATTCCGTTGTACCTTCACATATTCTTCTGCGACGTCGAACCGGATCGGTCGAGATAGGTCAGGTTCACCAAGCAGTTGCAATAGAGATAACATAACTGTAATTACTTCTCAGGATGATTATGCCTTCGTATAGTTCAAAAGAATCTTCAGTGAGTACCTTCCGCTACATACATTCCACCTCACGTCACACACTACATACATACATAATA